>NC_034598.1:51993618-52000629 GCF_900095145.1 Mus pahari | reverse complement strand
ACAGACACTGCAGACACACAGAGACAGGTAGACTACAACCCCACAGACACTGCAGACACACACAGACAGGGAGACTACAACTCCAAAGACACTGCAGACTGACAGAGACAGGGAGACTACAACTCCACAGACACTGCAGACACACAGAGACAGGGAGACTACAACCCCACAGACACTGCAGACACACAAAAACAGGGAGACTACAACTCCACAGACACTGCAGACACACAGAGACAGGGAGACTACAACTCCACAGACACTGCAGACACACAGAGACAGGGAGACTACAACCACACAGACACTGCAGACACACAGAAACAGGGAGACTACAAGACCACAAGCATTGCAGACACACAGAGACAGGGAGACTACCACCCCACAGACACTGCAGACACACAGAGACAGGGAGACTACAACCCCCCAAATACTGCAGAGACACAGAAGCATGGCCTCAAATCACAGAGGGGCTGATAGCAGAGAAAGCTTCTTCTTTCTCCCAATAATAACAATGCCTAATTAATCCACTGGGAAATCAGAAGAAGTATCAGCAAACTAAATGTTATTATCATCAACTTTATGATTGTAACAACATGAATTATTAATGACATTCTGCCTTTAAGTAGATAAAAACTCACTGAAGTAACAGATTTTTTTTTTTTCTGTTTGTCTATGCCTAAATAACTGATGTTAATTTTACTGTGAAAGGTTCACAAAGCACTAATTTGTCTTTAAATTTGCCTGAGAAACATTTTTTCATCAGAAGGAAACACTAGATTTTTAACATAACAACTGTCAAACCAAATCATTGCCGTAATAACCCTGCAAAAGCTCACAGTTACACATTTATTTATACTTTCAAACATCTTGAAAAGAGTTAAACTATCAACAATGATATCTTCCTTTTAATAAAACAGTTTTAAATTGTTATTACATTTACTTATTTGAGGGCACACACAGCACTTTCAACCTCCTCAGGTTAGAAGCCAGATACCTTGTGGGAACTGATTCCTTCTATCATGTAGATTCCTGGATCAAACTCGTCCATTGGTTAGGTTGGCTTCTAGTCCCTTTACCCACTATTCCATCTAACCAATCCCAAAGATCTTTTAAATCATAGATAAGTGTAATATTAATAAGGCAATATCATGAGCCCTATAGCTTTAGTCGGTTGTCTTAAAATGTAAGACCATACACAGTCAACAAATATGTCCTGAGTACCCAGAATGCACTAGGAGTTGGAATCAGTACTTTATGCTGGAAGATGAGATGGAATACTTTATTATTGATTATCTCAGAGCCAATAAACTAAAATTATGACATAACCTTTAATAGTACTCTTAGCCGTGTGGTGTAGAACATAAACCACTCTAATGAAGTTTCCCGGGCTCTGTAACAGGAGGCGCTTGTCAGCCTGGAGGAGCAACATTGCTCTCCAGATGAGATGCCAAATGCACTGAACTTTATAATGACTTCGCTTCAAATAAAATTAAGGAAAGAAAAATGCATGCAGATAATATTAGTTCTTACTTCCGCCTCATACACCACACCATATATTTTCCTACCCTGTGCAGATAATCTAATGAGACAAACTGCATCATCCTTTTCAACAGGCAATGCAGCTACAGTGGTCTCCTCCGCAGAAATGCTGGCTACCTTCACATTTAAGGGAGCTTCAAATCCTTTGTACCTAACTCTCACCTGTGCTTTCTAACCAGCTCTTTCTAAGATACGAGATTATGAAAAGATCTTACGGTGGTCCGTGGGAGGAAGGTTGGCAGGCTTCCTCTGAAAGGAGAAATTGGTAGAGCCAGCCAGACTATTTGAGTTGTGTGATGGGCATCTTAGGTCAGACACCTCATCTGAATCACCAGGTAGACTGGCTCTGTCTCCGATATGGCACTATAAGTGAAGATGGATTTTTATATTTAACATTAGGACCTTAAATAAAATTCTTCTTGGGATGCTCTCTGGGAGATATCTTATGATTCTTCATTGGAAATACCTCTATAGACTGAGAATAATTTCACAGCAGAGGTGGAGGTCTCGAGTCCAGTTGCAGTTATGGGTCAGCTCACGCTATGTTGTAAAAGTACAGGTACAGCGTGTAGCAAGAAAATGGCTGGAATTTTCCAGAGATTTCACTTACCCAAAAGTTGACTGCAATACAAAACTTAACTGACTCGTTGAGAAACTGGGTTGTTGCGGAAAAACAAAGGAGGCACTCTTAACTCATCGGAATTCCTTTTTCATCAAGGTAAGGAAAAATTACATCATTTTTGTGACACTATTAAGCGCACATAGCCCCTAGGAAGGAACATAAAAATTGAAAATAGTGTGAAATGATATACTTTGAAATTTATTTAATGGGGTAGTAGTCATTATTTTCAATGTCATCTGTGAATTAAAATATTATGGGTACTGATAAAACATCACTTTACCCTTGAAGGTTTCTTTGTTTTCTCTTCATTATTATGAGCAAAATTCAGTAGAAGTTGTTCCCCTCTTCTTTTTGGATATGAAGTCCCCATGGGTCCACCTGATTAGCAATTAACCGGTGGATGGAAACTATGCTAAAGATAGATATGCAAATAGTGTTTATTTCAGAGGGTCAAAATTCATTAATAGACAAAATTATTATTCAAGTATCATATTTGTATTTGTTATAATAATTGCAAAGATGGAAATGAATGCTTTCAGGCTTCCATACTATGCATTTAGAAATAAGATAACCAACCACTTCCAAAATGCAGAGGCACTAAAAGCTGGGTTTTTTTTGTTTTTTGTTTTTTTTGTTTTTTTTCTGTTCTAAGCATATCTGTCATGGATCTTTAAAGAGATAATAAAACAATTTTGTTCTTTTGCTGTCTTGTTAGGGTTTTTATCACTTTAACAAAACACTACGACCAAAAGTAAGTAGGGGAGGAAAGTTTCTTCAGCTAACACTTCAGATCATAGTTGGACATTCAGATCATTGGACAAATGTCAGGACAGGAATTCAACCATGACTTGAACTTGGGAACAGGAGCTGATACAGGGCCCATCAAGGGCTACTATTTTCTGAATTACTTCCCATGGCTTGCTCATCCTGATTCTTTATGAAACACAACACTAACAGCCCAGTGATGGCACCATATTCCATGAACTGGTCCTTCCCCCATTGATCATTAGTTGAGAAAATGCCTTGCAGCTTGATCTCAAGGAGACATTTCCTTAACTGAGGCTCCTTCCTTTATAATGACTCTAGATTGTGTCAACTTGACATACAAAACCATCCAGTACACATTTGTTGTTGCTAAATATCTTAAAATTTAACTAGTAACAGCAGTCATTCTTTTGATAATGTATGTATCTCAAATTGTATGATGCTCAATCACTATGCATACTGCTTTGATGTGTTAGGGAATGGGCTCTTCTTTTCTCTGAACTCTCTAAAGAAGAGAATGAAATTTGATATATAATGTTTCTGGGAAAGGTACTCTAAAAATACAAATAGATATCCCCAGTCAAATTTGGTTTACACAATCAAATGATGGACATAGAGAGGATATTAAAATATCATTAATAACACGAAGGATGTTTGGGGGAGCGGCAAGATGTGCTCCCAAGCCAGTTTGATAAATAAAATTGTTCAGATAAGAGGCAGAAAGTAAGAGTGAATAGGAACCTTTGAAGGCATTCCTTACCAAATATTGTTAGGTGGATCTAGACTTACTATTCAAGTGAGTCATGATGACCAATGACTGAAACATGCTATTTCTTCCCTTTTTTAGCTAAAGTCACTCACTGCTGTTCTATGAGTTTTATAGTATAATTCTTATGATGGAGTTAAAATTTCCTCTCAATGCCTTGTTTACACAGAGAACTGAAATGAGTCATTTGGTCAACCCTTCATTTTGTCTAGAACTCAGAAAGGGGTAGGTATATTGATGGAGCTTATGAAAATAGATTCTTTTTTGATCAGGAATTTAGACTTAGAATTATTGATAGCATATCTATGAGACATGTGTTTCCTAGACTTCTTTATTCCAAAAGGAGAATATTGGACAAGAGATAATTTTATTTCCTAGACTACACTTCAGATCACTAGTTGTGACAAGAGTCTATGGAACAGGTATAAACCTTAATTAATTTAGTACTATGATCTATGCTTGAGTATCAGTCATTTGCGGTTAATTTTGTTTCCGTAAAAATGGGTGCTCTGACCAGAATTTGGCGGACAGGAGATCTCCAGTCAATTCTGTCACATGGATTGAGGTTGCTACTGTGGGTAAAGAATAAGAATTTACTGTATTTCACTCATCTCATTTCAATAGGAAATGTGAGCGCAGCATGTGGAAGGACAAGTTTCTGCAGAATACCCGAACCTGGCAAGAGTTTGGATAGGGAAGGCTCCTGCTTTTGCAGATTTGTCTCAGCCCTGTAGGTGGTGCATCATTTATCCATTTAGCATGGAGAATTTGCTGAATATTCAAGGAATGGAGGATGCTTTTGTCATTCAGGCATTCTACAGAATTGTCTACATAGTATCATAGACTAAGAGGTGGTGTGGATCCTGCATGCACATAAACATCCTTGTGCGGAGGACGTGTGGAATAGATGCAAAAACTGCTGTTGTTCAATTCCAGAAATCCTTAGGCACCTTAATGACCGACTAGTTGAGCCATAGACTCCAGGATCTACAAGAAGTGACTAGGAATGTCTCTGCAGTGTTTGGCTATCAGAGGAATGCTACAAAGAGTAAACATTGTATTGTGGTTTAGGTGGATAGTGTATAAGCAATTATTCAAAGGGGTTGACCTTCAAGAATATAAGTAGGCTCAAGTGAAAAGTATCGATGCTGAAGGTGCAGCCTTCAGAACACAGACAGATAGACACACAGACAGGCAGGCAGGCAGACAGACAGACAGAAAGACAGACAGACATGTGCACACACATACACACATACATCGTGTCTAAAAGGCAAATGATTTGTGTTGTTAGTGAACAATGAGCAGACTGGTAGCGTTGTTAATGTCAGTGATACACAAACCCTGGGGTGACTGATACTGCTCTAGAATTGGACAAAAATAATTAGCCTTATCTGTGGGAGAATCAATGACTCATCCTCTCTTCAGGAAGCAAACTTGTGTGCCTTTGTTTGTTTGTGTCTTGAATTGGTATGTCATATAGGGCTCCTTGAGGAAAACTTCAAGTTAAAGATCCTACTTTTTTCTCCTAAAGATCCTAAAGGTTTGATGCAGTTATGATATTTCCAGAAAAGACTGTGACAAGGCTAGGCCACGGATAAGTGTATACAGACATCCATCTAAAAGTAAGTGCATTGTGTTTCTTTGGTGCTGATGGCAAACTGCAGTTGAAAGACAATCACTGAACAGACATGAAGATGGAATTTACAATTGCAAAATGTTTACCCATTTCCAATGGAATGTGATTAGTAATTTTAGTAACATTGTATATAAATGTCACTATAATTATAATGAGAGAAGTAAAATTCCTATAATCCACAATGAGGATTCGATTAGGCTTTCTAATTATAAGGCCTGATCCAATTATGCCACATTAATTTTAGCACATATATACTTGGCTTGATCTCAATGTGTCAGTCATCTCTTTAGAATATTATGCTGGAAATGGGATATTTTATTGAAATGAATGCTGTATCCATGGGCATTTGTTGGCAAAGCACTAGTATCAGACATTATAATGAGACTTGCTATACTCAGTAATGCCAAAGAGGACCAGAGAATGTCTTGTTAATATTTCTCAATGAAGTGATAAAATATCTAGTAGGAAATACCCTAGGAGGAAAGATGTATTTTAGATCTTAGCTTCAGATAGTGTATATCCATAGTAGAGAATGTGGAGTAACAAAGTTGTTTGTATGGTGATATTCAGAAAGCACAGAAAATAGAAATAGGGCGCGCCAATAAGAGCAATAGCCCCAAGAGCACACTCCCAGGGACAGAGTTGTTCCAACTAGATTCCAGTGCCTCCTGCCTCCACCAACCTTCTCTTCCTCCTCATCTTCCTGCTTTCCTTTTCATCCTTTTCTGCAACTCAATTCATTAGAACTATCGTCTCCATCCCATCCAGCCTCCCTACCAAACAGTGTTTGTGTACAGGACAGAATGACCTGGGTTCTAAGCAGAATGAAACCGTCTTTGTCATGACCTTCGTCATTCGCTGCAGCAGCAGCATAGGAAATTTTTCACCAAACCAAAGATCGAGAGTCTTTGACCACAGAGGCACAGACAAAGCAAGAGTAGAAAATCACGCATAGCATGAGAACTATGAATCTGTGCCCAAGGCATGCCACATGGTTAATAGGCTTCCTCCAAAGTACAAGCTATCAAGGGTCACAAGGAATATCTGATTTGCATCAGAGAACTCTATGAATGGAGATCTTTGACTATGTCCCAAGGTGTCAGTCAGTCTCTGAGTCTAACAATAGGTATGCAGAAATTAAAATGCCCACGCCCATCTAATGGGTCTGAGGTAAAGCATATGACTTGATGGGTCACATTAAGTAAAATTTGGTTATGTCTTCTTATTTTTTTAAATCCCAAGTACTGACATTTCACACTTAGGTTTATTAATCTGCAATAGGCTCAGGAGAATTCAAAATAGGAGTCCTGAGAAGTTCCAAAAGAGCAGGAAGAGAAAACATGAACACACAAAAGAGGAGAATAACAATGCCTAGTAACATCATCATCTCAGTAAGTTGTCCATAGTGCCATCAGTAACCTGCTTACAAAGCAGGATAGATGGCCCTGGAGGACATAGTTTACATGTTGAGATTTCTATTGCTTCACATAGCTAGTCCCAGAAAGTGTGTAAGTCATGGGAAATGGAATATCTCAGAATTTGGACTGCAGTTGTAATTAGATTTGAGGGCTAAGATGAGAGATTTTATTCATGAAAACTGGTATCAATGTTTTGAACTTGTCACCACTAAGGGAGGGAGAGAGAGAGAGAGAGAGAGAGAGAGAGAGAGAGAGAGAGAGAGAGAGA
>NC_034598.1:51953749-51993348 GCF_900095145.1 Mus pahari | reverse complement strand
TTGGCCTCAAACTCAGAAATCCACCTGCCTCTGCCTCCCAAGTGCTGGGACTAAAGGCATGTGCCACCACCGCCTGGCTGAGAGAGGAATTTCTTATCATTTTACTCAGATAAAGAACAGAAAGTGAATATGGGCAGTACTGAGAATACATTATCACAAAAGAATGTAGACTTTACTATGGTATCAAATGATGTATCAGGTCTCTGAATATTATTCAGTATCTGATGAAAGAAAACAGCAATATTCAATATTTGGGCAGAATAAGGTACATAAAAATAAATGCATGCCCATACAACATCAACGCTAACATTTAGCTATGTTAACAAATTTAAAGTTGAGAAACATTAAAATATAAGTAAGGGACACATTAAATAAGACTGAAACTAAATTGGGATTTTATGTAGAGTGCACAATAATTTAGATAATAATATGAAATTATATACACATATAATTAAAATTTCAGAACCTTTTAGAAGAATTATTTCATGGATTGTACTATAAGCTTCAAATGATATTACCTTTCAACAATCCTGTAATCAGATTTACTTCTGAATAGCATAATTTGTCTGATTAAATTTTCAAGCATTAAAATTGAATTTAAATAACTTAGCATTGAATATGTATTAACATTAAGAAAAAAAGGGGCAACTGTTTATTTCAGAGACAAGAAACTAAAGTCAGCCAAATTTCTAAATACCCTATGTCTTAATTAGGGTTTTGTTGCTGTGAATAGACACCATGACCAAGGCAAGTCTCATAATGACAATATTTAATTGAGGCTGGCTTACAGGTTCAGTCCATTATCATCAAGACGAGAACATAGCAGGATCCAGGCATTCATGGTGCAGGCATAGCTGAGAGTTCTACATCTTCATCTGAAGTCTGATAGCAGAATAGTGGCTTCCAGGCAGCTAGGATGAGGGTCTTAAAGCCCATACCCACAGTGACACACCTACTCAAAAAGGGCTATACCTTCTAATAGTGCCAATCCATGGGCTGAGCATATACAAACCATCACACCCTGAAAATTCTACATTCAACAAGTCACAATAGTCTGGGTAGAAGTAGAAATGTTTATTTTTTTTTTTTTTTACCGTCACTAAAATTTAGAGATCAATTTCCTAAAATGCTGGCTAGTTCCTCTAAATATTTCAGATGTGTGTGAGTCACGCTTCACACCCAATATTCTAAATGCAATCATTCATAACCCTATCACCTGGAGCCTCATGTTTTAAATGTCATTTGCTGAAAATAATATTCTCTGGGAAAAAATGCATTCAAGATTGACAACTTTCCTCAAGGAAGAAAAGAAGTATTGAAGTTGATGATATATGTATCGTAGAAATGTGTGGGGACTGTGGGAAGGAAATCTGAGATTTTTGAATGAATTCTGTGATATGCTTTTACAATCTCTCAATAAATAGCAGGTATAATTTTAAAAGAATGAAAATATTTGTCACTGTATTACTTCTTTTTTCTCTAGTAGACAACTGTATAAACCGTTGTCTTTTCTCCTAAAGAAAGACATTGACCTTGGGGCCTGGAGAGAAGGTTGGACAGTTAGGAGGGTCTACTGAGCTTGCAGAACTTGTAATTTGTTTTGCTCTTTTGAGACAGGATTGGTTCCCAGCACCTACATCAGGACACCCACAATCATCTGTATTTCAGGATCCAGGAGTATGGTTCCCTCTTCAGCTTTGCTTGGGCATCTGCTCTTTGGTGCTCACATATGCATGCACACACACACACACACACACACTCACACACACACACACACACACATATACTCACACACACATACACACACACATACATACACACATACCCACATATCTACACAAACACACACACACACAGGTACATACACATAATTCAAAATAAAATTAAATATTTTTAACATAATAAAAAAATTCTAGCCAGGCTTAATGGCATATGGTTTCAGTCCCAGCACTAGGGAGGCAGAGGCAGGTGGATCTCTGTAGGTTTAAGTCTAGCCTGGTCTACAAAGTGAGTTCAAGGAGAGCCAGTGCTGTTGCTGTTATAAACAGAAATCCTGTCTCAAAAAAGTGAAACAAACTAAAAACAAACAAATCCAAAACCATTGAGGCCAAGGCTTAAAAGTCTATGAGAAACTGTTTGCAGTTTGTAGAAACATTGTGTTTTTCTTTTGAGCACAGCCTATGCTATCATAATGCCAACAGAAACTAGAGAATAAAGTTGTCTAAATTAAAAACTCAAGGTATAATTTAAGCCATGCACTTACAAAATTCTAATTAAATAAAGTAACCAAAGAACAGAGGATAATTAGCTGCAAAATCAGATTTCAGTCCTCAAAGAACTAGCTCAGAGATACCATTACAATCAAGACAAATGTCAATCCTTGAAGACAAGACACAATGTCTACTAGAAAAATAAAATAAAGTTTAATTAGAAAAGTGATTTTCTATAGAATTGGTGACTGGCATAAAATTATACAAAATGAGCCTACATAGACAGAAATCACCACGCATAAAATACTGCCTATAACACATTAAACTGGAAATAAACTATAAAGGATGTTGTTTTCTTCAAAGAAATATATATATTTACACAATGGAAAGATTTCTTTTTTTTTATAAATTAATTCATTTAATTATTTACCTTCCAAATGCTGTCCTCCTCCTGTACCTCCCTCCCACAGTCTCTACCCCATCCCCCCTTCCCTTTTTCTCTGAGAGGATGTAATCCCCCCGGGTTTCCACCCACCCTGGCACAACAAGAGTCTACAGGGTAAGGCACATCCTGTATGACTTCTGCCAAACAAGGTAGCCGTCTGTTCTGGAGACCTTGAGCCAGCCCGAGTGTGCTCACGGGTTGGTAGCTCAGTTTCTGATAGCTGCCAAGGGCCCAGGTTAGTTAACTCTGTTCATCTTCCTGCGGAGTTTCTGTCTTCTTCCCCCAAGGATTCCATAAAAATCCCTGACTTAATCCAGTGTTTGGCTGTGGGTCACTCTGCGTTTATTTCAGTAAAGTGCTAAGTGGAGCCCCTTAGAGGACAGCCATGCTAGGTTCCTGTCTGCAAGTAAAGCAGGGTTATCACTAGTAGTGTCAGACAGCGGGGCTTGCCAGTGGGATGGGTCTCATGTTGGTCCAGTCATTGGTTGGTCATTCCCTCAGTCTCTGCTCAATCTTTGTCCCTGCATTGCTTTTATACAGGACAAATTTTGGGTTGAAAGTTTTGTGGGTAGGTTGATGTCCTTATCCCTACACTGGGGGGTGGGAGGAAGTGATCCTGCCTGGCTACAAGAAGTAGCCTCTTCGTGTTCCATATCATCACTCTTAGGCATCTCAGCTAAAGTCAATAGCATTGACTCCTGGAAGCCCCTCCCATTCCAGGGCTCTGGGAGTTCCTAGAGATCCCCCGCCCTCACCTATCCCTGCCAGCAGCTGCATGTTTCCATTCCTTTTTCTGGCTCACTGGCCCTCTCTCCTGGTCCTCTGCACAGCTGATCCTGCTTACCCTCCATTCGCCTCCCCATCCCTTCTCCCACCCAGTTCCCTCACTCCCTCTGAGTGTGTAGGGATTGATCTGTAGATCTGTGATTGCAGGTGGAGCTATTACCACAATGGAAAGATTTCAAGGTCCATGTTTCTTTTAACAAAGCATGTCACCGTTCAAATGATCTCCTGACCACCATGTTTATCACTGGGAAATCCTGTTATGTTCAATTAACAGAATGTATGATATACAGTGTTTTGCACTATAAAGATAGGATTAAATCAGTAAACACCTTGTAAGTAGGTTACTAGTTGCTAAGATATGTAGTTGAGGTACTGGGGACCTTCCACACTTTTTTTCCTTACCTATCCTTACCATTTGACTGTCACTCATTGGGTTTTCCCATTTAATGTGCAGGGTGGGGGTCATACACTCAATGTGCACATTAAAGAAATGATGAAAGAAAGGAAGAGGTGCTGACTTGTCTGTCTCTGTGATGGCTTTTCTTGACAGTCAACCTGATTACATCTGGAAAATGGTGGAGCACACCCATGAGTGGCCTTCACTTAATTTGAAGTTGGAAGCTCAACTTCAGGTCTGGAACTTTGAGGTAGGAAGACATACCTTTAGTCCCAACCATTTGAGCTAGATAGACCCACCTCTAATCTGGGTCATGACTTCTGCTGAAAGCCTGTATAAGGCCATGAAAGAAGATAGCTTTGTTCTTTGGCTTCTTGCTCTCTCTTCTAGCAAGTCCATTCCTTCACTAGCAGGAGAGACTATTTCTTTGGGATTCATTCTGTAAGTTCTGCTACTCTAAAGAACCTTGTCTAATACAGTATCTAAAGCAAAAGATTTTAAATCATCATCATCATTTTGTGTGACATGTATGATCACATATGTTCCACGGCATGCTTGTGGAGATCAGAAGATTATGTTGTAGAGCCAACAGTCTGCTCTCCCCTTGACATGCATTCCAAGACTGAAGCTCAGGTGATAGGGCTATAAGTACATGGACATTTCACTCTCTAAGCCAGTGGTTCTCCACCTGATGCTGCAACATTTTAACACAGTTGCTCATTTTGTGGTAACCCCCAACCATAAAATCACTTCATGGTTAATTCATAACTGTAAGTTTGTTACTGTTAAGAATTGTAACATTTTTTTGAAGACAGTTTTGCTACTGTTATGAATTTTTAACATTTTTGAAGACAGTTGTTTGCCACAAAGGTCAGGAAACAAAGGCTGGAGAGTGGCTGCTCCAAGGCATTATGAACTCCTTGCTCCCTGGTGTTTCATGATATAATGTTTCGTCCGATCTGAGAAATCCCACCATATCTAACTCAAGGGGAGAACAGAGAAACATGGTCATTGGAATCATCAAGAAAAGGTTGCTGTCTCCCTGTTCATGCCCTACAGCTTCTGTGTGTGTGTGTGTGTGTGTGTGTGTGTGTGTAAATATATGCATATACACAGTTTAGTGTTTTATGGGATTCCCAATTGAGTGAATGAGTGGGTCCCTGCATCCATGTTTGTTGTGAATTTCCTTGGGCCCTTTTCCTTCTGGATTTTGTTGTTTATTCATTTGTTTTGGCTCATCTTACACTGGTGTGCTAGCTTTTAATCATCATATTATGTTAATTATATTAATCACTTAGAGGCCCTGTTTGTTTTCTAATGAGAGACAGAAATGCTTAGATCTGGATGTGAGGGAAGGTAGAGAGGGACTGTGAGGAAGAGAGGAAGGAGAAACCATAATCAGAATATACTGAGTGAGAAAAATTATATTTTCAATAAAAGGGGAAAATAAAATTTAAGAGCAACTATGAAAGAAGTAAAATAGCACAAGTGGGCAAGAGGGAGGGAGGGAGGGAGGAGACGAGAGAGAGAGAGAGAGAGAGAGAGAGAGAGAGAGAGAGAGAGAGAGAATCGATTAGAAATACATAGCTCAACCCTAGGATCCTTAACAAATTCTCCTTAGGCATTAGCTTTTGCCTTAAGAAATTGTGGTAAGGTAAAGAACGCTCCTAGAAAGGAATGCTTCTCAGTGAAAACTCTGCCTGTGTAGGTTTTCTTTATATAATGTATACCTCCTCTAAATGTACTCAGGTAAATCTTAATGCAGGGTAGTGTGCAGACATGGCTTAAATGTCATTGTTGCTGTTATTGTTGTTTCTAAAACAGAGCTGAATGTTTCTGAGCCACTTTCTTATGAGATGAGATGAAAATGTGGGAAATGTGGAATTCTAAGTAGGGTAAAGGTCAATGTGAACTTGAGCCATTACTTCAAATCCTATCTCAGCAGTTAGGCTGAGTTTATATTGTGCCTGTGTTTGCCTACCATCAGCCCCTCCACTGGTTTGGAAAACCAACCAACTAAAAAGACAGTCAAATGCCTGCGATAACTCTTCCCATAAATATTTTGTCTAGAAATACAACCTCTGGCTGGTGCATATGTTGGTGGAATTATCTCATTAAGTATAACTTACTGCCACTCAGTTTTAAAGGGAAACCCAGTAATTCAATGCTGAAATGTTACTTTGCCACTATTTATTTTTGATATTAATGAGAAGACTAGTGAAGAAGACACTGGGTTCTCAGGCTTCAAGTCCTGACATCTACACAGGGACTCACTGTTGTCCATGGGAATGAGCACATTAAATTCCTCCTCACACAAGTGCACCACTCATAGAGAAAATAGAAAAGCAGTGTGCTGTCATTTGGGTTACATTTGATACTTCCTTTACAGTCTCACAGCGGAATTGAGAATGACAAGTTCAGAATGAAAGGAGAAGGATAGAGATGCTTCATTCAGCAATCAAAATATCCTAGGTTGAAATTTTCTCCTGGATATATTTTAAAGTATAATAAATCACTTTTAGAAAATAAGTAAATATGTATTTACAAATTTTTCACTCTCTCTAGGCCTGATACAAAATGATATTAACCAGTAAATGGGGAAATAGAATGGTAAAATAAAGCTAGGGGTTTGAAATAGGAATTCAGAAATGTGAGATGAATAAATGTTATAATTTTATCAAATAGTACATCCATGTAAATTAATAGATACATAAATAAAGTTCTGATCATGCAAATGCATAATTTAGGAAAGTAATATCATAAGAAATAGCATTTGCATTTTTCTCAGTTTTTATTTAGAAGTTTCAGGTCTTCTTCTCAATACGTTATTGAGTAAGGTTCATAAGTTAATAAAACACACCCAAAATTATACATTATACAGTCTATCATGGAACAAAATATAGTTCAAAACCAATCCACAAACATAATCCTATTAATGTGTATTATTTTATAAAGCCTTAAATATCTAAACAGTAGGTCATGCTGACCTTTGAGGGAATATGCTATCTATAGCAAATACATCTGATAGTAACAGAATAGCCATAATAACCCACGTTTAAAACAAACACCATATAAAACATGTTAAAGGCTGTTAGTCTGTAACTTAAGGAGAAATGCATAAATTGTTTTTTAAATATTTATAGTTTTTATTGAATGTTTAGGAGAAAAGTGGAATGTAGCAGAAAATATAAGTAGAAGAATGTCTTGAATAAACACTGAATTATTGTTGAATTATTAAAATCATTCATGCATATTTGGTGCTTCAATTACACTATCAAATGGCACACTACACACCACACCACACACACACACACACACACACACACACACACACACACTCCCAGAAGATTGGTGTGATGGCTATTCTTAGTTGTCAACTTGACTATATCTGAAATTAACTAAAACCCATGCATTTATAACTGTGAGGGATTTGTCTTGACTGGATCATTTGAAGTGAAGATACTAACACTACATCTGAGAGACACCTTCTGCTGGCAGCCTATGTAAAGAGCATAGGGAAAGGAAGGCTTTGCTCTTGGCATGGTTGCTGTCACTCTCAACAGTAAGCTCATTCCTTCAGAGGCATTTGAACCTACATCTATGGGATAAAGATGTATACTGAAGACCAGTAGAGACACCAGCCTTACAGATTGAATAACTTCTGGATCCTTGAACTTTCCATCAGGAGAAACTTATAGTTGAACTACCTGGACCACAGCTAGAATGACACTCTAATAAATTCCTTTATGTGTAGATTAACTCTATCAGTTCTGTACCTCCAGTAAACTTGCTAATACAGAGGACAAGGCACCTCACATTGATGGTTGGGAAAGCTCATGTTCAGGGATGTATTGGTGCTTTCCCAATGCCCCTAGATTGGAAAAGAGACAAAACTAGTGCAGAAGATGTCTTTCATCATTATTTGAGCAGGATTTGAATACCAATATGAAGTCTAAAGATGACTGTTACTATGGTAAATTGAATTGTTATCAAATAAACTAGCTATTCCATATATATATATATATATATATATATATATATATATATATATATCAAAAAGGAACAGGAACAAATCATTATTTGAACTGGAGATTCCTCCAGACATACCTCTGTATCACATAAAATGTTATCTAGGAAATTAGTAAAAGCTATTTGCTAAAACTCAGTATTTAGATGGATATACCTGGCTATATTTTCAACTTAAAGTAACAGTTGGAAATAACAAAAACAAATAAATCCTATTTTATCCTTAAAATAAATGTAATTTCAATAGCTATATTTCAATATAATGGATATATGAAAATATATATTAAATGTGTATAATATAATGAACTTAGACATATGTAGTCATGACACCATCATAAAAACCAAGCCAATATTGGTGTCGTTTATTTTTGGTATTATTTATGATTCGGATGCTGGGCATTTAATTACTGCCACTCAGTTTTAAAGGGAAACCTGTCCCGCGCTACCTTCTCGCCAGCAAGAAANGACGCGGCACACAAACAGGATCCTTCTGCAGCAAAGCTTTAATGCTCTTGAGAGGGAGAGCATAAGCTTCCAACAGGCAAAGGGCGAAGAGAAGGGAGGGGAGAAGAGAGAGAAGAGAAGGGGGAAAAGAGGGCGAAGAACCAAATCCCTCAGCTTATATAGAGCAAGATCGCCGCCTAGGACGTGTAACCCTCTGATTGGCGGCCTGCTGTCACCCCAGATGACGCCACAGGAAAGGCAGGGCACAAGGGAATGGAAATCTACCCAGCACATGCGCAGCTGCCTTGTTTGTTTGTTAGAGCACAGGACATCAGCGCTATCTTGTAATGGCGAATGTGAGGGCGGCTCCCCACAGAAACCCAGTAATTCAATGCTGAAATGTTACTTTGCCGCTATTTATTTTTGATATTAATGAGAAGACTAGTGAAGAAGACACTGGGTTCTCAGGCTTCAAGTCCTGACATCTACACAGGGACTCACTGAACTACAACCTTTTATCAAAAAAAAAAAAAAAAAAACAACACCAAGTTGTGAAACTGCAGTACTACTTCATTCATTTACATAACCAAACAGCCACTACCCATTGTCCCATCATTCAGCTTCTAAGCAAAGAGCTTGCTTGTACTGACAGTTCTCAACTGAAACGCTTGACACGCTAATTCTTTCCTATAGAGAATACTATACTCCCTCAAGGAATTCTTTTTCATGAGTTGTAGAAATATAATACTGTCTTACATCCAGCCCCAAAATTTGCAATTTTCAAAGTATATGAATGGCTTTAAAAATGGATTTATGGAGAAATTAATCTAAAAGGTTAGGACATTTTCAAGGTTACATAGCCCCATAAGCATTCTTTTTATATTTTATGAGTGAGACTTGAGCAGTTTTGGTGAGTACTTCAAATAATACACATCTAGTGAAAGGAACCCTTACTATTACCTCCATGTCATTCATGCTGGTTGTATTTGTTCTGATAGGCTGTCAAAATATTATACTCTTTCCTCTAACACTCTATGTACCTTATATCTACATGTGTGCAATATACAGATATGTGCCGATACATGCATTAATATGAATAAATAAATTATTATATACCCAGAGATAAATCTATGTGTATACATACAAAGGTTTTGTGTTGAATTTTTGAAAGTTGAAACGTGCCCTCAACCATGACCCTTTTCAATCAGCATGAAGACTTTCCATTCCAGGCTTCTAGCTCTATATTAACTAGTTTTAAGAAATTTCATCATTAGAAGATGAACACAGGAAGCATCTTCAAATTGATTTTTCTGTAAATTAGATTTCTGAAACTACAATTAAGTTATTCAACTTACATGCTATGCTTCAAAATATATGGGGCATTTCGTGGCTGAATGTGAATATCCTTTTCCTCTGCACTCGGCAGTTTCTATAACTGCCAGACAGAGAGCAGGAGGCATTTATCCTCATGTCTGACACTAGAACTTTAAAATCAGTAATGAGGTCTACAGACAACTGACATAACAGTAAAGAAAACTGTAGTCAGATAGACAAGGTGTTCATTATCCAAGTACAAATTATTTGTTCAATTAAAAAACTTCAATGGATTAATCAAAATACACTTTATTTTGAACTTGAATTTATTTCCATAGTTATTCAGTCAGATGTTGTAATCTTTTCTGTGAAATATCTCATAATATTATTTAACTACTTTTTTTTATTTCTTTGTAGACAACATCAACGTTATTGTGCAGTAAAAATTTCCTCATAAAGTTGCAGAGATTTTTTTATCCTAAAGTTCAGTTACCTTTAAACTTTCTACATTTAAGTGTGCTACATATTTTTCACCTAGTGAAGATAATTTAATATTTTTGTGGAAATTTTCAAATACATAAAAATACAATAATACAATGAGTTTTCTTTTAACTTAACTGAATTTGTTCTTTGACATTTTCCTATGTGCATCATGTGCATTTTGAAGCTTTCCTCTCCCACCATTTCCAGTTTTGTTTCCCCACCCCACATCCTTGCTTAAAGTTCTGACCCAGCACATTTTGCTTCTCTCTTCATATATCCCATATATAAATGTATCTACTTACCCTCCTCCAAGGTATATATATTTATTGATGTTGGTTGCAGGTGCTACAGGTGAGAGAGAAGCTCGGCAAAATGCTAAGCCTTTGTTTTCCAAAGCAGCAGAGGGATACAGCCTGTCATGGAAGACTGACACCCAGCTAGCTCACTCCAGTTACTTTATTCAAACATTATACAGTGTTAATTGGGGCTGGGAATGGTTCCAGCTACCAAACTTATGTTCCCTTCACTGCTCATCATGGCATTGACCCACACAAATCTCACATCTCTTTGGACCATGGCTAGCCATAATCAAAGGAAGAACCCCAGGTTTGCCAGGAGTGTTGCAGGACCAAGATTAGTGCAACTGCAAGCTCTTATATAGCACTGTCTTAGTCAGGGTTTCTATTCCTGCACAAACATCATGACCAAGAAGCAAGTTGGGGAGGAAAGAGTTTATTCAGCTTACATTTCCATACTGCTGTTGATTACCAAAGGATGCAGGACTGGAACTCAAGCAGGTCAGAAAGCAGGAGCTGATGCAGAGGTCATGGAGGGATGTTCTTTACTGGCTTGCTTCCCCTGGCTTGCTCAGCCTGCTCTCTTATAGAATCCAAGACTATCAGCCCAGAGATGGTCCCACCCACAAGGGGCCCTCCCCCCTTGATCACTAATTGAGAAAATGCCCTGCAGCTGGATCTCATGGAGGCACTTCCCCAACTGAAGCTCCTTTCTCTGTGATAACTCCAGCTGTGTCAAGTTGACACAAAATCAGCCAGTACAAGCAAGTGCCACCTTCAAGACTGAGATGTCTTCAAGGTTCAGAGAGTCTCATAACAATTTCTTAGCATCTACTGATTGACCCAAATATAGCAAAGGCTTTGTTGAAACTCAAAGACAGACACAAAGGCTTTGCTATATATTTCACGTAAAGCCAAATGTAAAGACTTTACATTTTGTTTAAAGGCAGACACAAAGACTTTACTATATATTTCACTTAAAGCCAGACTCAAAAGCTTTATTATACATACCACTACAGCTTCCCCTTTTGTTTTAAGCATATCTGATAGGCTAATAATTATTGTTGGAGAGTTATGGTGTTATAGAGTAAATATGGCCTGTTATATATCTAGTTGTCTAACAGACTTTTGCAAATAAATCAGCATAAATTTAAAAGCCAATAAAGTTATAACCACAAAGAGAATTATAGAAATCACAAGAGTAAGAAACTTAGCAAAATGAGCCATGGGATGAAATGAAGTTACAACATCTACAATATGTTCTATAACATCCTTCCCAGCTATATTATGGAGATTCTTTGAAAATGTTTCTGTAATTTCTTGCTAAAAACACAAATCATTTGAAAATAATTAGGAGGACCCAACAAATGCATTTTAACGTTTCCCTAAGATATTGAATCTTAAAGGCATAAGACAATAAGAATTAACGTCTCAATCACATTTCAATTATATTTGTTTTCTCAATAATTCCAATTGATCTCCAATGAGTATTACAGCTTGTCTGAAATCGAATGTTTCATCAAATATTTTCCTATCTGTCTTACTTTGTTGAGTCCAAAGTTCATAAGAATACATATGCCAGTCTTTGATAAATTCAGCAACTTGAACTTCTTTATGAAGAGCGGCTCTAGCTGTGGTAGCAGTAATCGTTAAAGCAACTTTCAATCCCACTCCCGATTGAGTTATTTTTAATGTTCTTTCAGCAAGTTTCTGTACTCGCATCATCACAGGAGAGTCCTGCTATGGTCTCCGCAGCCTCACTGGTATCCAGACTGCTGGTCTTGCTCTGATTATATATAAACATTCAAAAGCAGCACTTAAGTATATACTACCATTGAGAGAGGTGAAGAGTACAGTGTGTAACAAGTGATGCTATATTATTAGGATGCCATTGCCCAGGTCCCTTCAGTGACACGCATCAGAGAAAAGATACCATCTTTAACAAATAGTGCATAGATATCAATACGTAAAAGACCAAAAGTGTCTTACTATCTCTCACTCTGAACAACACTACTCCAAAGGGATCACGAACCTAAACATGAGACCAGAAATTTGGAAACTGATAGAATTAAAAACATTTCAATACACGTGCACAGGTGAGGACTTTCTGAATAGGAATCTGCTAGCACAGGAAACGGGAAAATGGGGTCTCAGGAAAGTAACGTGCTTCTGTCCAGCTATGGGAACCATCCGTTGGGTAAAGAAGCAAGCCAGAAAACAGGAGAAAACTTTTGCTGGCTATACTCTCAAAAGATGCATATCTAGAATAATGAACTCAATAAACCAAACATTCAAGAAACAAATAACCTATTCAAAACACCGGTCCATCCACTTGAACTGAGGCTAAATACTAATGCCTTGCTTGCTTGTTTTATTTCCCCAAGGCTGGACCCTCAGCTCATGTGATGCAGACACTCACATTCAAAATGGGTCAGAAATGCCCCTAAGTTATTTCTTAGCTGATTCAAAATCCTGTTAGATTATCAACCAAAATTAGCCTTCACATTAGGTCAGCAACCAAGATCAGTCTTCACAAACCTACTTGTTTTCAACTTGATACCCAAACATACTATTTTAAGTTAAGAAATACCATTCTTAGGGTCTTATGTTCATTTCATTTGCAAAATT
The DNA here is from genome assembly GCF_900095145.1 of Mus pahari. Lineage (NCBI taxonomy): Eukaryota > Metazoa > Chordata > Mammalia > Rodentia > Muridae > Mus > Mus pahari. The sequence goes on along the minus strand of NC_034598.1, from coordinate 51,980,319 downwards.
TATTGATTTGATCTTTAAAGATCCATAAACTCTTCATTCCCACACTGTTCAGAGATAAATGTGGAGTCCATCTTGGGTTTCAAATAAATCTAATTATGAATCATTGTTTTATAAAAGCACTTTTAATTTAAAGTGGCACAGAATAAGCATCCTTTCATCCTCAACTTTCTGGCCAGTTATGCACCTCTGTATTGATGGCACCTCTGTATTCATACTTCTAGAATATGAAGATTGTTTGGCCAAGGTTGAAAATATCCCAGGTTTATGGGAATAACTATAAGTACTTAGAACTCAATTTAATAATATGGCCACTGAGCAAATTAAAATTACAAATTCTAGCCTGAGTTCCATGGCCTCCATTGTCTAGAAATTTCAGTTAGGATTACAATACCCAGCATGAAATTGTCTTCTGGGAGGCTTACCTCATATTCCAATCAGAAAGCAGTCAGTTACCAATAATACTCACACCACTATTGTAAAAATAGTTGCATCTTTTGCCAGGCAGGTTTTGATTGTTGTACACAGAGCACAGCATTGGATATGGCCATTGATATCTGTATATCACAAGCATCAGAAAGGCTTAGCCCTAAATGGGACATCCTTATCAATATCCTTCTGTGCCCCACCAAGGTTCACAGAACGTAACAGAGAAGGATAAGGAAATGATGTGTAAGCCAGGGACTGTGAGAAGTGCTGAGTTCTGTTTCTAGAAGACATGACAGGACACATGCACAAAATCAAATCATTCCAAATTCTGGAGTAGAGGGAGAACTTCTCTCTGGGACCCAGGCCTTACTGGAGAGCTATTGCAAGTTACTATCTGCTGGAGAAGAAAGAATTATCCTTTTGCTGAGAGTATGGTCACTTGTAGATTTCTTATGCAACAGTGGGTGACCTATATTGAGGTACATATGGACAGTGCAAGTTTGAGTTAGGGAGTTATCCAAACTTCAAGAGGATATAAAGTTGTTTTGTAGAATATAAGGGGTAAGTGAGGAATGACAAATAGGACATAAATAGACTTACATTTTATTACACACATGTATGAAATTGTCAAGAATAAAGAATAACAAAAGAATAATCATTCTTGTTTCAGAATAACAGAAATGAAGCACATCATGGAGAACTCAAACTAAGGCAAGTCCAATCTCCAGCAGGGCAATCAGCAAGTCCCACAGCTTTGTGTCTTACACATGGGAGTCTTGGTTGCATCATCTGAGAGCCAGCATCCTTGAGCAACCTCTCTGCTCCAATTCTAACAATAGAACACATAACCTATCTTAGGCTAGCTTCTCTCTGTGCCCAAATCTTCCTTAGCAAATCTCCTCATCATCCTAGCATTTAAACATCTGGGAATCTCCATTGCATTTTGGACTTTATGTTCACAGCCTTACATAATGGCATTTAACTGTGTCCCTTTCACCCCAGTTATTGTGGGGAATCAAACAGGGCACATTTGCCAGCTTCATTATGTTTCTAGAAGTTTTTGAGAGTCTCCAGTACTCTGGAACTCTTGCATTTTGCATGCAAACCCAGAACCATGAAAATGATACTGCCGTTAGCTTTACACAGATTCTGGGCCTATTCTATCTCTGAAGTCATCTATATGCTTTGGTAGTTAACCTGAGAAAGAAATTTTCTATGTGGTTGGTTTTAAGCAAGGAACCCAATTCAGACATTCTCAATTACACAGTCCCTTCAGGTGAATTTGCATTTTCACAAACTGAGTCCTTTGATAATTGGACCACTGTCTTTGAGTTATCTCTGCTATAGTCCCAGGACAGAGCTCAAGGTAGGTTTCCTTGACCACTAAAGTCTCTGAAACCTACAACTGGTTACTGGTCAGAGATGTCTGAAATCTTAAAATTCCTCAGAGTTCATTTACAGCCAAAATATACATATTCACATATGTCTGTCTATGTCACAGCCTGTATGCGATGGTGCCATGAGAATTTTCCAACAGAACAGCATAGTTCCTTACATTAGAATTGAGTCTCAGAAAATTTTTAGCACATAGATGTAAAGCAATAAGAGTGGCTTCTATCCCAGTTCATAGTATGGCCCATGTTCGCCTCTGAAACCTCATTATATGGGATTCTATCTTCCATGTGTCTCTGATAGTTCAGGTGTTCAAACAGCTCATAAAAATCATCCCCTCCAATTTGGCTCACAGCATTCTGGGGACTGATTCTCCCACTTGTAGTTTTAAAACCTTTCACAATCCAGATTCAAAGACTTAAAAAAGACTTAGTCACATTTAACAGAAATAGCCACACTTCTTGGCATAATTTTTCATTAGTTAATTTTTTTGCTGCCATGATAAAATAAATGTAAGCAAGGAAGGAAGGGTTCATTTGGACTAAGAGTTTAAGAAGAGATGCTCTCTTGTGCTTGGTGTGACACTGAGGCAGAAGCCTGAGCTGATTGGTCACATTGTGTCTATGAATAGGAAACAGAGAGACACAGACATTGGTGCTCAGCTCAATTCTTCTGTTTTTCATTCTTTATTCATCCTAAGAACCAACTGTATGAAAGGTTATAAGCCTTATGTAGGTTGGATCTTCACCTCCAATCAAACCACTCTGGACGTGTTCTCACAAATAAACCCAGTAGTGCGTCCCTTACATTTCCAAATCCCATCAAATTGAGAAAACAGATTAACCACCACAAGCCATTTTATGCTTTGAATCTGCCATGTTCTCCAGAGGGTCATATTATCTTTGCTTATTAGCCAGAGTGTGAAGCAATATGGAGAGACTGTGAAACCTTTGGGAGATTGGATCTACTTAGAAAGTAGGTCATTATTGTGGGACTTTGAAGGTCACAGACAAGCCTTTGTTTTCTAGCCCTCCCTTCCTGCTAGCTAGCTCACAGCTTCCGTGATCAGCTGTAGCTACACTCCTCTACTGATACAGACTAGGCTCCACTGTTCTGGCTTTCTCCCTGTGAGAGACTGAAAGCATGAGATTCTTTTTCCTCACGATGGTTACATCTGTTGGGTGATTTCATCACTGAATTGAAAAAGTAATACAGTAGCAACAATCCTGTGGCAAGTATTTTTATGCATTGAAGGCAATATGAAAATGTTGGCCCAATTTGTGTTGTTTCATTGAATGGATGTACAGTTTTACAAAGCTATATTTTGTTTGGTTCTGAAGGTGTCTCCAAAATTCATGAAAAACCTTATTCCCCAAACTTACACTGAGTAGTGTTTGGAACTGAGCTAATTAAAGTGGTTAGAATTAGATGAAGTCGTGTGCGTGCAGCCCCACGGGCTCTCTCTTATTTATTATTTTTCGTCTGATGCACTGAACCGCCTCTGCCTTTCTATTGTGGAAAATCATTTGAATTTCTAAATTTGGCTTAATCTTTGTGCCACCACTATAGCAAAGTTATTCTGAAAAGAAATGACAATGGAAGTTTGGTTCAATATGAATAATTTCTGCTGAGGTTTACTCAGAGATAAGTATGTTGCCAGGACACCGAATGGCTAAGATCAAAAACTCAGGTGACAGCAGATGCTGGAGACGATGTGGAGAAAGTGGAACACTTCTCCATTGCTGGTGGAATTGTAAGATGGTACAACCACTCTGGAAATCAGTTTGGCGGTTTCTCAGAAAATTGGACATAGTACTACCGGAACATCCAGCAATAGCACTCCTGGGCACATACCCAGAAGATGTTCCAACTTGTAATAAGGACACATGCTCCACTATGTTCATAGCAGCCTTATTTATAATAGGCAGAAGCTGGAAAGAACCNAGATGTCCCTCAACAAAGGAATGGATACAGAAAATGTGGTACATTTACACAATGCAGTACTACTCAACTATTAAAAACAATGAATTTATGAAATTCTTAGGCAAATGGATGAATCTGGAGGATATCATCCTGAGTGAGGTAACCCAATCACAAAAGTACACACATGATATGCACTCGCTGATAAGTGGATATTAACCCAGAAAGTTAGAATACCCAAGATACAATTTGCAAAACACATGAAACTCAAGAAGAAGGAAGACCAAAGTGTGGATATTTTGTTCCTTCTTAGAATGGGGAACAAAATTCCCATGGAAGGAGTTACAGAGACAAAGTTTGGAGCTGAGACTGAAGGATGGACCTAACTTGATAATTTCATGAAATTCCACTTGTCAATGGTTGGCATTATTTCTGAGCCACAGAGTTCTCTTAAGAAGGTGCTGGTCTAAGATATTATCTGGAAGTAGAGTGTACTTAACCAAAGAAGCCATGGAAATCTCAGAAAACATTGAAATAAGAAATTCAATAAGATTTTATGAGCTAGAAATATCTCTCATGCTCATGAATTAAAAGAACTGAATATTTTTGATATGGGTACACAACCAAAACCAATCTACAGATTCAACACAGTCTCAAGAAAAATGCAAATGTTGTTCCTCACAAAAAACAGAAAGAAACTATTTAGCTTCATATACAGTAGCAAATCTCATAATAACCGAAGGGAACCTAAGCAAAGCGACTCTTGCAGTATCACCATACTTAACTGCAAGCAATACTACAGAGGCCTAGTAACAAAACAGCATAAACAAAGCCAGACACAGCAGACTAGAACAGAAGCTGACAAGAACCCATGCAACTACAGCCTCATAGTACAGAGCATCAGCCACTATGAAATACAGACCTATTACAAAAGCGTATTCTTACCGAGGTTTTCTTTTTATCCCTTACATTTATAATGTAATTGTAATTACACCAGTCTGTACATGAATCTGAAAAATGCCAGTTCTAAAATGTCTTCACAACTATCTAAACACATGTTTACAAAACAAAATAGGAGAACAATGTAATAAAAATATCATATTCATGAGGTCATAGGGTTATTTTGCTTTCCTCTCTGGTCAGAAAATTATTGGCAAAAAATGTTTTAATAAAATAAGGATGTAGGAGATCATTACCATGGATAATATGGAAGAATTAACACCAGAATATATATGGAAAAAACTGGGATGAATTTGTAAGACCCCATATGGAATAGATAGATAGATAGATAGATAGATGATAGACATATGATAGAGATAGATGATAGATAGATAGATAAGTAGATGATAGATGGGTAAATAGATAATAGATAGGTAGATGATACAGATAGATGATAGATAGATAGACATATGATAGCTAGAGATAGATGAGAGGTAGATGATAGAGATAGATGAGAGATAGATAGATGATAGATAGATAAGTAGATGATACAGATAGATGATGGATAGATAGATGATAAATAGGTAGATAGATGATAGAGATAGATTATATAGAGATAGAAACAGAGGTAGATAGATATATAGATATGTGTATAGATCTACAGTAAAGAATTCACAGGTTCTTAGAGGTAGAATGGACTTGAAGACAAGGGTAAAAACATAGCTTTAGTCAAATTGGAGTCAACTTTTGTGCCATAATCATGAATCCAATTTTTCCCTATGAATAATGTTTTCACCTAACAAATAAACATTCTCATTTTATAAAGACATGAATGTACTAGAGATGAGGAAAGGTGGGTGAACTAGGAGATTGGGCCATATACAGGTAAAACAATGAAAGGACAGATGCATTACAAAGCACAAGATGGATCCCCAGGGGCATGTGAATCTCACAGTGTATCCCACACTACATCACAAGGAATCACACTAACAATGCTATAGCATCATATATCTCCCATAGTGCAAAGTATTCTGGGAGAAAAGAAAGAGTGCTTCCAGTCTTAAATTAGATCAATCAAATACCATAAAGCCTGAAGATTAGCACTCTTAAAGACACCACTGTTTTCACAGAGGCTTCACACCAGAGATAATCTGTCTGCTTGCTGTTAATTTCCCCCTTTTCTTCTTTTGTCAAATAACATGTAAAAATCAAATTAACTTTTTTCCCCTTTGATGCATTATAAGAATTACTCAAACATTCAAAACAAGAATCACATTGCTCAGTGGATAATTCAAAACATCAAAATCCAATAAAGATATAATTTTGAGGGCTTAAAATAGGTGATTTGTACATTTAAATTAGGGTTGGTATTAGAAGTATTTCCTGAAAATTCAGTTCTCGATCTTAAAGAGTCCCAAAACATGAAGAATCAGTCCAGCAAAACTGGCCAGAGCTGATGTCCTTACTTTGCATTTCAGTAGTGGTGATGTGAGAATTGAACCTGTTTCTTTACTGATCAACAGGATATGCTTGATCTTCCCATGCAGTGTGGTCGAGTCACAGGAGTACCACACATGCCATCTTCTCTTGCTCACAAGTCAAATGTGAAGCCTTCTAAGCCTGTGTCCCAGATGTCCTTCTCACCTGTGTGGCCCTTTCTGTGACTCTAGCTGTAGAGCTGATCTGATGACAGAGGCGTCCCTGACCTCTTGGATGCCCCTGTTCTGTAATAAATTCATAGAAGAAATAATTTATAGACTCAGGCTATCTTAATTGTGGAGATATTGTAACAGAAAGTGAGCTTATGATACAAGGTCTTGGTATGCTATATAGCCTTAAAAAAAAAGCAAATTCCCAATTATTTAAATGCATGAACACTTGCTCAAATGTGAAGTGTAGAGTTCCTTTTGAGAGGATACATATTAACAAACTAAAGGAGTTTTACAGAAACTAACAAGATACTATTGTGAATGTAAACAGGCTACCTTTTCCTTATGCCCATTGTAGACACAGATGATACAAAGTCAATGTCAGAACTCTTCCTCCAGCACAGCACTGCTACTGTGTCAGGTTTCAATGTTTGCTTCCTAACAGCACTGCTTACACCTGACTTCTGTTTTTTCACAGGCTTCATTAGCCTGTTCCTACTTCCACCTGAAATAGGTGAATATTTTCCTGTGTGTTCTCAGGGCTCTCAGCAAATAACCCCATCCTATTACAGAGGTGCTAGTTTCTATGTTAATGTATCCAGGCGTAGAGTTGAGCAGTCATTCTGCCTTGGTCTTGGGATAAAATCAAACGCAAAGGCCAGAGCCAACCAATGTTCTAATTGAACTCTGAAGACTATCTGATCCTTCCTCCACTTTTGAAATAGGGGATTTCAAAAATATTACTGTACAAATTACTGCCTTTGAATGGTTTTAGATAAGTTTCTTTTGTATTTCATTCTGACCACACTCTTTAGTACACAGCTACATCACTTGTTTCAGGGAATTCTGACAAGGCTTACCAGATCCAAGCTGGAAAAGATTTACTAACACAAAGGCTCTGCTCAGTAGCATTGGGAACCCAAATTTGACAGATAATGAACTATAACAGCAGGACTGACACACCAGATTATTTCCATACCAGCTGCTAAGCGATGAGGCAACTGGACACAGATAACCAGCTATTTGTGAATTTACTGAGAGTCACTGTCTTTGTGTGTAAGAGCTTCATGTCTAATTCTCTGCAGAATATTAGGTGGTAATAGTTTGATTTTATAAGGAAAGACTGTAAAAAATAATAAATAAGCAGCAGAAAGCATGAGAAGTATTCAGACGTGATGTGGAAATGAATTATAGTGGTTAGTGCTTTTCTGCTACTTAATGATGTTGAGATACAGCCAGTGTAAAATCTTAAAGCTAACTGATCATTAGTGATACAGTCTTTTAAAAAGGATCAAACATGGTATTTTTTGTAACTGAGCATAGTAATATAAGGTTTCTAATTGCTAAACACAGAGAAAAAAAATGTGCTGTGCCCCTGAATCTCATATCAAGAGCATACAGCAGTTTCTGGTGATGGCTCTAGCAAATTGCAGGTTCATGGCTGGGGAACTAGAAAGGCTTTGGCTAAAGCTGGTTAAATGTGTTGGGATTCTTGATGTGCTACTGGCAACTCTCAAACTGCGTTAATAATAAGAGACTTTGCTCCTCTCTCAGGCCCCTGTGATTTCCTTGCCTTTCTAACACTGCACAACTCTGCCATAGACTCGCAGCAGAGCCTTTAAAATGTGGTCTGCGGAGAACCTTCCAAATCTAAAGTCTACCGCTTGACTTTCACTTTCCCATAGTTTTATTTTTCAGAGATTTGTACCCATAAACAACAAAGTATGTTCATTCATGTGTGTGTATTTATGTGCATGCACATGCATGAGAGTGGTCCATTGGCCACAGTGTACATGTCCAGGCAGCTACAGTCCGTTCCTTCCATTGTGCAGATTTCAGGGATGAAATTTCTGCCATTGACTTGGCTATAAGTGCATTTGTACACTTAGCCCCTCTTCCTAGCCCCCAATAAACCTTGCTTGCATTTCTTATTGTGTTTGAAAGCACACAAACACACACATACTATAGATAGATAGATAGATAGATAGATAGATAGATAGATAGATAGATAGATAGATAGATAGATAGATGATAAATAGATACAAATAAAAGATGACCTATTTGACAAATGCAAACAAGTCGGGAAGCAACACATCATGTGCTTCTCCCCCAGTGTGTGCTTCTCCCCCAGTATGTGCTTCTCCCCCAGTGTGTGCTTATTCCTCAGTGTGTACTTCTCTTTCAATGTGTGTTTCCCCTTCAATGCAGCAGTTCATTCACAAACACAGCAATGTTCTTAATTTGCTGCAGCAACAGTGTTATACACTGGGCATTACCATTCCTAGGGACAAGAGGTGAGAATGACCTGTAATCACCAGTTAAATACTAGGACATGAGTCCTCTTTTCCACACTCCAAAGCTTAGATTAGTTTTCAACCTGTCACTAACACTGTAGAACACTTTACCAAAGAGTGTATCAATGAGGGATCAGGGAGAAATACAGAAGTCTAGTTGCAGTATGATCTGTGAACTTGTTCGTGAATGACGTGAGGGGATCACATTATAATGTTTAGATGGATATGTATATCTATTTATTCTTTCTTCAGGGAGGTAATTCACACAAAATAAACATTATAATAACAAATAGAAGTCATAAATTTATCAAGAGCTGAAACCATTTTTCATTTGTCGGTGTCTTTTCCTATGTCAACCTACATCCCCTATTTTAAACAAAACTGTAACAATAGGATTTTATCGTCAGCTATACTTGCTAGATTTCTAGATTCTCACTGAAGATGGTTGCCTCTCAATGTTTTTGCTAACCTGGTACTGCTGTGAAGGAATTGTGCAGATGACTAGATACTTAGAATTACTTGATCACTTTCTTAAGGAGGGAGCTGGGCTAGATTGATCCCAAGAAGACACCACACAACTTTGTTCACTATATAGACTAAGAAAAACAGTACCAAAATAATGCACGCAGTATCAGGAAGCCCAGAGCACCCTCAGCCAAAAGCATGAAAATTGGTGGACTGCAGTCTTACAGTCCACATGAGACGGAGTCCTGGCAGGAGCTTAAGTGAGCTTCAGTGAGGATACACCCTTACAGCCTCCAGGTACATAGCCTTGCTAACTGGGTTGCTACCTGCAAAAGCTGGGTCAGAGAGGCAGCTGAGCAACACAGTGCTCTGATAATGACCCACCGATTGGTGAGGTAATAAATTTGTGTTGTTTTAAGCCACTCACTTTGTGGTAATTTATTATGGCAGCAATAGAAATCAAATTCATCAGATTTGTTCTCATTTACAAATTCCCCATCAGCCTCTCACCAAACGCTCTTAGCATTCACTATTGATCACTGCCTAGATCCATTATTCCATTAGAGATTGTGAAATGGTAATTTAGAAATTCTATCATTCCTCCTGTGTGTATTACGTGTATGCATTTTTATAAAGAAAACTTTGTCCTGTTAACTGTTGACTACCCAACACTAAAAACTGAACAAAACCAGTCCCCACTCCTTTCTCTTTATTTTTAATTTTCTAGAACAATGGGTGACTGTTTCAGCTGATACCTAAATGCATCTAAGAAACCATATGGATTCTAGATTCAATTCTAGATTCCAACACATTTGATTTGGTTCAGCAGCATTCATTATTCTTTAAATTTACCATTCTGACATCATTGACATCCTTAGAAATGGTAGTTTGTGTCAGAATTCTAGTTTACCCATCATCCTCTCTTTCCAAAGCAAGATATCATAACTGCACAGAATTTTCCAGAGGCACAAGCAAGTCTTTGCCCAAAATTTCCCTTATCTGGGAAAGGAAGTCAAAGATTATCACATAGACAACACATGAACCCACTGCAACTAGCAAATTAGTCTTATTAATGTTTAATAAATTTCAAGCTGCAAAAGGAATATGTCTCTTTTAAAAATGAATAAATAAAAACATAAGTTGCTATCAAATTCACTTTCAATGGACTGTGGCACTGGTGTGATGGGCCATTCTGGTGGTCAACTTGTCAGGATGTGGAACTGACAGACAGATAATCCATCAGGCACACCTAGGATGAGTTGTCTTTGTCAGTTTACTTGAAGTAGGAAAACAACATGCTCTAAAGATGGATGTCATGGTCCAGTGACAGCTAGACAGAAGCAGTCTTCAGATGGGAAGATTCTTCTGTTTGCCTCTCTGTCTTCACATTGCACTGGCCAGTCCCTCCACACTGATGGCATCTTGTTGCTGCCACTGCAGCCCTTCTTCAGTGACCTGAGAGCCTAGCTTCTTCAGCCTTCCAGAGTGGGTGGAACACAAAGGGGCTCTCCAGTATCCCCATAGTTCTTTAGTGCAATGTTGGAACTGCTGAGACATCCAGCCAGGTGGCAAAGAAGCTAACAGGCTCTCAGCTTCTGTAGTTCGAAGTCAGACATTGTGGAACTTCCTTACTGTGATGGTTTGTATGCAAATGACACTATTAGAAGGTGTGGCCTTGTTGGAGTAGGTGTGGCCTTTTCGAGTAGGTGTGGCCTTGTTGGAGTGGGTGTGGCCTTGTTGGAGAAGATGTGGCCTTCTTGGAGTAGGTGTGGCCTTGTTGGAGTGGGTGTGTCACTGTGGGTATGGGCTTTAAGACTAGCTGCCTGGAAGCCAGTATTCACCTAGAAGCCTTCAGATTTAGACGTAGAACTTTTAGCTCCTCCTGTACAATGCTTGATTTGTGCCGCTATTCTCCCACCTTGATGATAATGGACTGAACCTCTGAACCTGTAAGCCAGCCCCAATTAAATGGTGTCCTTATGAGAGTTGCTGTGGTCATGGTGTCTGTTCACAGCAGTGAAACCCTAACTAAGACACTTACCTATTGTATAAGCCAGCAAACAAATCCTGTTTTAATACACGTTTACTTTGTTGGCTCTTTTCTACCACAGCATACCAAATAATGGAAGACTTTGTGCGTAATAAGTTGTGCTTTTGTCATCGTATCTTAAAGACATCACATGGTCATTTGTGGTCCATGTGACTGCACCTACATGGCAGTACAACACTATATGCACGCAGATGCTGATGGGATTCACAGAACGGACAGGTTTGACTCTCACATCTTCCTGCTCTTTTTTCTGTTCTTAAAGTTTGTTTGCCGGCATCAAAGTTTAAACAGGTTTGAAAACATTTCTGTGCGGTTGAGTTGTCGCGTCTTACCCATACCACCTACTCGGTCTCGGTAATTAATTCTTCTTCTTTGATAATATTTAAAACATGCACAATCATCAAGTGATTCTAAACTAACATGTGGAGAGAAGCTACATTTCCTGAAGTTGACGTTTAATTGCAGCCTTGCTACACATTTCCTACCTTGCTAACACACTTCCATGGGACACTTTTTTTTTTTTTTTGTAATATTAATTTACCCTTTGAATGTATGCCAAAAGTTATATAGCAAAGACAGTAATCTCTGCCTCCTAAAATAACCAGTCTCTCTGAGGAGTGGTGTCTTAGGCTTTGTGCAATCAGGACTGTTTTGAAATTCAAACTCTTGCTAACACCAACAAGCCCTTGTGCCTCCTCCTAATCTGTGCCTTCTCTCGCCACTGTATCTGCAATTGAATCATTGTTAGTATCATTGTATTTAGTGAAACTTCTCCTAGGATCAATAGATGAAAGACGCTTTTGAATATCTAAGCAGATCATTTGAAATCATTTAAAGGAAGATGCATTACATTCAGTTAACGATCAAAACCTGAACTCTAAAGCTTGGAAGATTGGGGAAAAAGGATACAGAGGCTTTATAACATTATTTTCTACTTCACAAAACTGTTCTCAAATTCTTTGCAGTTAAATGATGCATATGATTCTTGTATACCTTTGAAGCCAAAATTAAAAAGTGAGTTATATACTGCTAATAATAGTTCAGTTCACAAAATTGAACACAGTAACTGTCAAATACCATTTTAATATAATAACATCATTTCATTCCAGAAAATTGTGGTAAGAACACATATATTACAACAAAACTATCATTTTCATGTGTGTGTGTGTGTGTTTATATACCATACAAACCATTTAACCAATCAAGACACTGAGATATACAATAATATGCATTAAACCATCATTACTACTTGGCTGAGTATTGACAATTACTCAGCTCCACTGAGAGTGTGACCATCCACAGAAGCACACCAAGCACTTCGGTGTACTCTCTGCCTCTCTTCTTTTTCTCTGTTTAAATGTGTGAATACCCATGCACACCTGAGTGATGTACATTTCTCTATTTAAATATGTAAATGTCCACACACACTGAGTGATGTGCATTTTAATCTATTTTACTTCCAACACTTTTCAATCAGTTGCTTAAATATTTACTGATATCTGTGCATTCATTGCTGCATGCAAGGTTACTTAAAATTTTCATGTTTGGCCATTTGGTTTTAAGTCAGTTAAAGTTTATCTTTGTAAATACAAATGAGAGTTGTTAACATTCCTATCTATTAAATAATTAGTACATTAAAGAGCAGGCCCTTTAACCTGTCTCAATACTATGTTTTATTTAAGGATCAGGGTGAGTGGCTGCTATAAGTCACAGCTGAGCAGCAGCAAGTATAAAGCTGCAGTTTCTAGAGCAGAGGATCCCAGCTTGATAGAAAGAAAGAAGTGTTCACACGTACTGAGGGCAGCAATGCATCACTGTGGTAAGGAAATGTAGTGCTCCTTTTAGTGCTAGTATGTGCTTAATGTTAGTTAATAGTTTGGCAGTAATGATTCTGCTTTCCAAAAGGGGAAAGCAGATACTAGACTCAGATATTTTGCTGGCTGCTAATATCTAGGGAAAATCTAACATTCTGATTTCTTTTGTTTGCGTTTACATGACTTCCTATTTCAAATTGAACTAGGTTTCCAAGGGATGTTGGAATGCCTTAATTTATAATAAGTGTGGAATGTATCATGTACACCCATGCATATGTGCTATAAATCTAGGAAAGTTAACTGATTGGCCAGCTTCATATATTATAAAATCTTACTATTATATCTAGGGTTTTAAGGTGGTTCAGTAGGCAAAGCACTTGCAACCAAGCCAAAGGAGGTGAGTTTGATACTGGAACCTACACAAAGGCAGAAGGAAAGAACCTTGTCCACAAAGCTGTCCTCTGACTTCCACATATATGGATGTTCTGATGCCTACATGCTCACAGCACACATGCACATTCACAAACATAATCATACACACACATATCTACTCTCACACAGCCACATTTGTACAACATTCACATGCACAGACATATACTCACACACAAGCACACACACAGTCACACTCACACACACTTACATGCACACACATATATTCACACACTCACACTCATATTCACACTTGTACATTCACACACATATTCACACATATATTCACATACATACACACACTCAGTCACATATGTATATTCACACACATCACACATATACACATTATGAAATGATAATAAATAAAATCTTAAAAATCATTATATTTCAACTCCCAACAAACTGAAAATTCAACGACTTCCTTTCCATCAGAAAATATAGATACCCTTTTTCTTATGCCAATAGTGGACACTTGTTCCTTCTTTCCCCATAAGCTGAAGTTTATTCGTAAGTTTTTCTTCATTTTACACTTAAGTTAAGGGCACCCTCAGCTAAAGATGGCATCAAGTTAAAGATTTAAACATTTACTTTGAGTTAATAGTTCTGTCTCACACAACAAGGAACAGCAAGTTTCTTAGTTAGGCCCTATCAATCAGGTTTAAAGTCCAAGGCCATGTTCTGACCTGCTGGGTAATTACAATTCTTATTCATAAAGTTCTTAATTCACAAAGTTCTTATTCATAAAGTTCTTATTCACAACGTCTTTGCCTTTTATCCTCAAAGAAGGCCAGCAATTGGATAGAGATAATGAGATGATGAGACAGTAAGAGTAAAACCTCACTTTCTCCTCTCTACACATATCGGGGAATTCTTTAGACTAGGAAAATATGAATAATTGGGGTTCATTTATTTCAACAGGATATTAAATCCAAGGTTTTCTAATGAAATAAGAGTGCAGAACAGTACTTATATAAAATTCTTCCATAAACAGTGTACATCTTTAAAGGAGCAGTGAAGCTTAATTTCAGAATTATTTTGTAAATGAAAATATGATGTCTTATTTGTTGAGTGAGGAAATTCTCTGGCTTTCCATGGTGTATGCATAGTAGACAAAATTAAGAAAGCATTTCAATTGCAAGTGACCTTCCATAATGGTTAGGAAAGTCATGTTCATTGTAACCTCTGTTACCGCCCCCTGCCACCCAAGTACCTCTTGTTTACTCTCACTCCAATACTATTGGGAATTCAGATCACCTACAACCACATGAAACAATACAATCTATTTCATTCCAGCACTAGTTCAGGCTTGCTGGCTTCAGGCACCAGTCTGTCACCTATGCTCGTAAACTACCTTGTCAACATGGTCTTCACAGCCCCATGCTTCAAGAGAGCCCAAATAGCCTCACAGTCCCACAGACATGGGGTTCTGTTCCTTACCAGTAGCCCTGACATGAGACCTGCTTCAATGGACTAAGCTTTCGGAAAATGTTCACCTATCCAAGATACAGACCAATCTCTTTGAGCATAGGTAAAGCCCCCATAGAGTCAGAATTCAAACTTGTCAATACAAACTCAGTCACAGTCATTTCAGGACCTGGAGACATAATTCTTCAAGGTATCATTGATTGTCACACTTACACAGCCTAGAGGCATCTAAGAGGACAGCCCCCAAATGAGACATTCACTTGATCAGATTAGCTTGCAGACATGGCTGTTAGAAGGGGTTGTCTTAATTGTTCATTGATAAAGGAGGACCCAGTCTACTGTGGGTGTAACCATCCCTAGGTATGGCATCCTGGGTTTTATAACAGAACTGACTGGATATGAGCCTGTGAGCCTGATAGCAAGCAGCATCCCTCACAACCTCTGCTTTCAAATTCCTTCTCTGATTTCCCTTAATGAGAAACTGTGATCGAGAAATATAACTGACAAAAATCCTTTAGGCTGCTATTCACAAAAGTATACCATCATAAAATATAACAACACTTTAGTATGCTGTTATTCCCTATGAACCCAAATTTTTGGCCAGTCCCTGTGGATATGGTCTCCAGGCTTCCATTTGCTTATTGGGATCAGAGTACCAATCCTTTGGGTCCAGGTGCCAAGCACAGACAAACAAATGCCATATTATTTTTCTCCCTTGTATGTGCAACCTAAGAGTTGAACCCAGAGAAGCAGAGTGGGATGCTGTGTCCAAGGAGAGAAGGAGATGTTTTTCAATGTTCATAAAATTGAAGTCAGAGAAGATGAAGTTCTGTAACTACACTGTGCAGCATGGTGACAGCAGTCACAGTGCATGGTATTTTAAGGATTGCTAGGCATATATTTTAAGTGTTCATTACACAAAAGTGAAATTTATATGACTCAATACATTTGTTAATTAAATCACTAGAACAATTCCACAACAGCATTTCAATATTTCACATTTTACATTATAAAATTATCATAATTTTCTTAAGTGAAAATTAATTATTATTGAGAAAAGCAAGGTATTTGAAGTCTATTCCTTTATTCAAGAAATTATTTCCCAGTGACACTCTTATGTTACATATAGAACATTATTTCCAAACAATGTAAGAACTGCAGAGTGAATTCCAAGCCATTCTTGGCTAAAAATGAGACCCAAATTCAAAAATAAATTTAAAACAAACAAACAAGCAAAAATACATACATACATACATACATACATACATACATACATACATCTCTTCTTACGTGTTGAGATACTCTTAAACCTACATAGTTTAAAGGAATACTGTGTAGTCTAAACCTGATTTTAAAAGTCAAAATATCCAATCAGTCACTACATCTGAAATCTGCATTTTTGAAACGTACGCAAGAAAATACAGCTGGCACAAACAATCATTTCCAAAATCTGAAAACCATTAAGTTTTAGTGTTTTTGGAAAAACAGTAAAAGTATTAAATTATGCGGGCAGGGACAAAATGGGACATTTTCTAAACTAAATTAAGGTTTAGGTCACAAATGCTCAGTATTGGCACTGGGTAATGAGACAGAATTCCTTAAGGTCCTTTGTCCCTTTTGAAACTATGACTGAGCAGAGACACTAAGGGAGAAGGAAGAGAGGTTCACACTGAATGCCTTAGTCTTTCTACACCCTGCTTAGGAAGTGAGAGCCTCACTGGATCTGTGGCTAACAACCCTGTGAGAATTTTCATTTGCACATAAATTAAGGTTGTCTTTTGTGTCTCTCCCTTGATAAAACTGGATTTAGGTCTGCACTATGAACACTCTGCCTTTGTAAACAGCAAGGAATATCACTGAAATCTCGTGGTGTAAGGGATCCTTCTGAATTAGTCAGAACTATGAGACAGTGAGAATACTTGGGTATTAGGAAATTAAAAATAAACAGATGAATGAAGAGATCTGATTATTTGGTGATTAAGAAAATGAGTGTTTACTACACATTTGTTTTCTGGCTAAGCAATGCATGCCACTCAGAAAGAGCATGTTGGAAAAAAAAAAAAATGTTATCCTCAGGGTAGAAAAGATGCTGAAACTTTCCATACACTAATTGTCTACGGTGGCAATCTCTTAGTTAGAAGTGACAGCATGCATTCATACAGCGGGGACAAGGAACTGACTTTTTGACTGAGAGTTGCTGAGCTGATTTCCTTTTCCCTTCACTGAACCAATTATTCTTTTAACATCAACTCCCCACAGAGACAGTTAATACATGACAACCTTTCTTGGTCAAGCACGCCTTGCTTAAACAGAAGTTTCTCTGGAGAGTTTAAATGGCTAGGCACGGAAATAAATTAGGCAATGACAGCTCTACTTCACTTTATTAAAACAGCATTTAGGAGTGAACGTAGCATGTATCCAGCTATGAACTGAACGACTCTTTCTTTTGAAAATGTCATTTTAGACTCCTCTTGAAACTATAATGAAGAGACAGATAAATAAAAAAGGCGATGGATTTGAATGATAGAATCACACACAAAAATGTGTGCCTGTCGGGCAGATCGGGGAGGGCTTGGTTTTGACAAACATAAGTTACTCTTGCAACCACAATTGCAGTTTTACTCCTTATAGAGATTTTATAACACTCTATGTGTGCGTTGAAGAGTAAAAGAATTGATTACTTCTATCAGAAGCAATGTAGGAAAGAGCTAGAAGGAAAAGATGACATCACATATTTGAAGTGGCTGAAAGCTTAATATCCTAATTCTCTTCTCAGAAAGACTCCAGAGCGTTTGGGGGGTTTTACTACCTGACTCCAGTTGTGAGCTAAATAGATACACTGAAATGGGAAGGTCAAAGAGGTTTCATTCAAACAGTGCACTCTCATTCACCTGAAGACATGCAATGCAGTCATTCTATCTATGAATTCAGAAATCCTGTAACCTGCCCAGAACCAAGAAACTACCCAAACCATTCCATGATTGTTTGTAAGAAAACGAGTGTTATTTCCTCATCTTTGTTCTCTCCCACCTTACCAACTCCCTCCAATCTTCTTTCCTTCCATCTTCTCTTACTTCTTTCCCTCTCCCATGACCCTCTTTCAGGGTTGTTAAGAGATTTCCAAACAGTTTAGAAGAGTTGACTTGACTACTGTAACTTTTGACATACAGGCATTAAATTATCTGGATAAAAGTCACTCAGGAGAGTTTATTTTCTGATAACTCCCATGTAAATATGTCTTTAAAATAAAAACAAAATCATTTTATATTCACACATACACACAAATATACACATATACAACTACATGCATATATAGTGTTATGTACACACACACATATATCTATATATAGATAGATATAGATAGATATATATAGATAGATTCCTTCTTAAGACATCCTTCATATTTACATTATATCTCTGACTTGGGAATACAATAAAAACTGAAATTAGAGATCATTTAGTAGAATTTAAGGCTATATAGTTCAGATGAGGGGAAAAGACTTTCCATTTTCTATACCTCCTTAGGAGTATGTTTACAGTTTCTTCTGATTTTTAGATATTAAAATGTCTCCATCTTCTGGGCTCTTGTGATTGTAAAGTCTTATCCTTATAGGAAGCCCCTACAATATTGAACATAAATGTCTGAACACAGGTTACTAATAAGGACAGATTAATATATCAATTTTCTACAAAAAGTAAGTTTTAATTGTCTGAATACTCTTTTTTTGTACATTTTATTTGGTTAACTCACCAGGCATACAGATTTTTACTGTGAATAAAAATTTTCATTTTACAATGTTTAAGTTTTAAATAATTTCAAATGGTAAATTTTTAAAATTGGATATTAAAGGCAGAAATGTCCAAATCTGGCTTTATTATCAAATTGTATAGCAAAAGCTAAACTAGGCCTATTTCAATCCCTGCCCTAAGAGTATTTGTTGCTCAATAATTATTTTTGTACTCAAGCTTTTCTATACTCGTCATAAGTTGTAGTCTTCCCTTGCTTCCCATTGTTTCAGCAGTTTGCATCAGATAATAAACCATTTCACAGAATGAGTTTAACTTTTAACTCTTTAGTTTCTAGATTACAGAAGAAAAGACCCTACAAAGCTGAAGCAATTGTCAATGAAGGCAAATATTTTCCTGCACACTTGTTCATCCTCAGTTCTCATTCGGGAAAAGAAATTGTGTTCTCTTCCTTTGGCCATGAACTCTGGCTTTGAAAGCAGATTCCGTTTTCCTGATGAAGGAGGTGGCTGTCTGCTGAAAGGCAGTATGTCATTGGAATCCCTCAATGCTTCTCCTCTTCTAAAATGCTCATATTCCATTCAGTTAGAATGAAGAAAATATCTCACAGTATTTATGATTTTGTATTAAAATGTGAGTCAAACACAAAGCAATTAAATCAAAAGCTTTGGGAAGGAGGCATGGATATTGGATGTGCACCTGCCCATTCCCACTTACCCGTATTCCTATAAAGTTCTTTAAATGATATTCTTACACAGCCAGAGCCCAGAACTTCTTATACTTTATAAAAGATCTTGGTATTTTATATTAAGTGTACAGTCCCATTCTGATATTTGAAAGACATTGACTTAATTATATTTCCATCTTTTAACTTGACTGGAGGCAAATATTACTCTTGACAATGCAACAATGTATACTTTCTTCCAATGCAACAATGTACACTTTCTTCCAATGCTACAATGTATACTTTCTTCCAGTGCAACAATGTACATATTTCCTTCATTGCAACAAGGTACACATTCCTTCCTCTGACAAATTCACTTAACTTCCAACTACGTCAGACACTGAACAGCAAATCAGCATGCCTGTGCTCTATTACTTTGCTCCATCTTCTCCTTTTTAACTTTCAGATTTACAATTTTGTATTTAATTACCTCTATGACCAGAAGTATAGGTTGATAAAATGAATTATTAAGATAAAGATCGTGCTTGGTATTCTTAAGGTGGAACGGAGTTAATTGGCCCCTGAAGCTCCAATTCCCCTTAGCACTGTCCACATATGCACAGATTTTAACCTACTGACTTGCTAATGGAAAGGTGACTCATATCACATATAGATCTTCTCACAGAATGTTTTATAGGAGGATGGAGTTACTGTTCTGGGGATGAAATGAATTTAGGAGCACTGTGATGATGAACTTCTGCACAAGATTATCTAGTTCCTCTCCTGCTTCATGAGAACATGTGGGAAAGAACACATCAGACACACAGAGTGGGATAATTTTTCCAAGCTTCAAAGCAGAGCTTCCCCATATTTTGATAGCTATGTTAGAGGAACCAAAAACTCTTCAATGGGTTCCCTTTCAATAACAGGATAGGAGATAAAATCCCAAAATCAGATAAAGTAAATGTGTCCTTCCACAAACACTGGCTAAGGGGCAACTCTGCCACTGTAAGTAAATGTGACAGAAGGTGGCTGAGAACTGTGATTTATATCTTCAGAATGCTAACACTTAAGTGTGAGCAACAGACAAACTGCAACAATGTGGCACTTAGGTGGTAGTGCAGGAGCTAGACACTGTAGGCTTTATGAGTGCAGCACATAGCTTTACTCTTTGACTGAAGAAGCTCACTCTCATGGGGACTGATCCATAAGCAGCTGTGAAAACCTTTTAAGTCTCATAGTTATTATTCTTATGATGGTATCGTGGCTGTTGTTATTCATTTATATTTATTAATAATTTCATTGATTATTTAAGTTGCTTGGGGCAAAACTCTGTGACGACTCTGACTTACTCCTGTCTTCTACTAGATTTTCAGAAATGTCTCAGGGCCCATATAAGTCCTCACATATTTTCCACTTTAGTTCAAATGTCTAATCACATTGCAGAATTTATATTCTCGGTTAAACCAATTTATCTCATTTCTCTATTCAGCGATCAAGTGATATAAACATAATTTCTAGTATGTTTTATACCATTGAAAGAATACTTCAATGGCAAAAAAATGTATAATAATAGTTAGGTATTTTTTTTTTCCTTACAGCTCCAGTAGGAAGCCTTTCCAGGGAAGGCATCCTAAGTACTTGTAGATGATGGCTTGCTATAGCAGGTGAGTGGGAATTGCTGTGGAGGGCTTCTGTTGTTGGATCATTTAAATAATTCCTTGTCAATTCCTTTAATTTCTATGTTGTTATCATTCATTTAGAATGAGGAAACAAAGGTGCCATGATGAAGGAATAGAGTTCTAGATTCATAAAATGCAGTCGTTGATGATGTCACTACTATTTTTAGACACCAATGTTTTAGATTCTTATCTTTATACTTTGGATACTTTGGGCAATGGGGTCATACTTGAAATGTTCTATTCACTATATTCATATAAAGGGGAAATATGTATTTGTTAAATGAATTCACATGTATAATTCTCATGTACTGAATGTAAACTGCCCACATCCATCTCTTTTCCAACAGTAGGAGTTAAATAGATTTATCAAACTCGAAGAATAATAAATGCATTGGGTTTTATAAAGGGAAGAAATGTATGTATTTGCCTCTGGCCTATGAATATCTTTACTACTTAAATATGTATATTTAAAAATGCACACATGCCTTGTTCTGTCTGAGTTATACTTTCATGGCACTTGTAATCTTTTTAACCAATATCAATCATAGTAGGCACAGCATTATAAGGAGAAAATGTATAGGCAGCCAGTGACAAACAAGAACTCAAGAAAAGCCATGACTCAGCACAGTGGTACACCTCTCTTGTGCAAGCACTAGGGGTATGTTGGTAAATGATTGTCCTCAAGGAGCCTACACACAATTTTCTACAAATCTACAGAATCCCTGGTCCAAACACATTCATAAACCTTAACATTTTTCGTCCTGACAAACACTTTTCTGGAAGATCTATTTAATGAAAAATAGTATTTATTATATGACAGGTACTATTAGGAATTCGATAGTATTGAGAATGCCAGTATCTCCAGAGGGTTTGCATTTTTATATAGAGTAGTTTTCTGTGTTTTATATAATAAGCAAAAGGCTCAGGGAGAGCATGTATTCACTAATAGCCATATATCTAGGGTTTGATCAAGCCAAGATAGATCTACAAAATATAGATCTTTTGATTTAGGTCTCTGCTCTTTAATTGCATTCCTTTCTTTCTCTTCCAAATACCACCTTTGTTCGGTGCAAAAAAAGTAATGACAATTGAACTAGAGAAATGGCTCAGAGGTTAAGAGCACTATTTGCTCTTCCAGGGATCCTGAGTTCAATTCCTAGTGACTCACAACCATCTGTACTGGGATCTGATGCCCTCTTCTGGTGTGTCTGAAGACAGGCACAGTGTTCTCACACGTAAAAATATCTTTAAGGTAATAATAATAATTAAAAAAAACAAAATGAATTAATTTCCAAAATCACTATTCACACAGACAACAGTTCTTTCCTAGGAATTGTAACTTTCACTTATTTTCTAAAACTAAGAGAGGGGCACTTTGAGAATGAGATAAATTGATCCAAAAAAACTTACACAAGAATTATGAAAAAGGTAAGCACCATGTGGGCATCGCCAACAATCTTGAGAAGGAAGTCCAATTTATGTAAATGAATGCAGAGTGTAATCACTCTAATGCATGTAATTGCTCGTCTGATGTTTTACATCAGAAAATACTTTAAAATGTAATTTTTAATTTACATTCTTACATGTAAATTTAATTTACAGTTAAATGTACAATTTAAAACTACAACAGAGAGATCCATTATGTGAAGACAGTTACTGACACTAGAATGATTATATTTCATTGATGAGGAGAAAACTTCAAAGACCTAAAGGGTACGAGGCTGAGTATGCTGAGGTTAGAAGTGGATTGAATGCCTCTAAATAAAAGGGTAGAGCCCAAACAAAGATGAGATGTTAAGAAGGACAGAAGGACGGAAAAGACAGCAGAGGTTTAGACGAGGTGCTGTGAGATCTGGTAAGCTCATGGAGGAAGATTACTGTTTGTTATTGAATGTGAGGAGGAGTTATTGTATGTAATGGTGGAGTATTGAAACTAGCACAATGAAAGAAATTTATGTGGTAACCACTGACAACCCTCTGTGCTCTGTGCCAGAAGGGTGAAACCAAATGGCAGGCAATCTGTTGGAAAAGGACAGTGATACAGCTCACAGAAAGTCAAACTAATTTGACTCCATATATATATATATATATATATATATATATATATATATATATATATGTGTGTGTGTGTGTGTGTGTGTGTGTGTGTGTGTGTGTATCCTATGTATATATGATCTATACGTATATATGTATATACGTACAGATCATATATACATAGGTATGAGAATGACTAATGTAATCAGGGTCTGAGGTTAAATCTCTGCAGTAGAACCCGTCCAAATATGTGGTAAGCCCTGGGTTGGATCCTGAATTTCACAGGAGAAAAATAGTGAAGAAATAGTAGAGCCCAAGGAAAAGTTGCACGTGGATTTCATAATCAGACAAATAATAGCAGCAAACATTGGCTAAGTTTCAGTTCTTACCTTCATTATAAAGAGCCTCGACTGTGATTCCTCATTTAATACTTCAATCTATAAAAGGTTATTTTTTTTCCATTCTATAGATCAGGAGATGGACTTCAAAGAAGCTAATTAGATCTCCTGGCTATTACATGACCTATGCAGACTTCAAACCAGAAGCCAGCTTTCAGAGTCAGTGCTAATGCTAATTCTCTACATTTAAAAATGTTGAAAGTTTCACTGGCCTGAAGACCAGAGTACAGTCCTACAAAAAGTTAGGATCATTAATCCCTTTTAACACAAGAAAGTGCCCTGCAGGAAAATAAATGGGCATGTAAGTTCTCAAACTCAGACATCTCAAAGGCCAAATTCAGACTGAAATCTTTATAACTTTACAGTCCACCATAGCATGAAACCTCCCCTAATCTTAATTTTTAAGTGTTGTGTGGGCATAAGAATTAATACAATAGTTCATAATACAAAAAATAAAAAACAGACATCTAAAGGTAAAACGTGTATTTGGACTTATAGTTCCAAAGGTTTAGAGCTCTATTGTTTATGAGTCTGTGGTGAGGTAGATCAGTAATACTTACCCACCAAGATGGGGGATTTTAGATTGGCAATGTCCTGCCTGTACAAGTTTCTTTATCCAAGAAATTTTATATTAGTAGGACCATTTAAGTCTGGCCCATATTTTCCCTTTAGATTAATTTTCATGGGTATTTGGTATGTGTAATAAAGTAGTAAGGCGAACTTTATTTATGTTCTATTAGAATAACACTGACTATAAGCCCTTCCCCACCTTCTTTGAGAAAATTCCCTTGTATGTTTTTTTTTGGGGGGGGGTTAAATATAATATTTCCAAAAGAGATAATCAGATGGCAGGAGGCAAGCGTAAAAACAGAATCAATAAAAACCAAGGTTATTTGGCATCATCAGAACCAAACTCTCCCACCATAGCAAGTCCTGGATACACTATCACACCAGAATAGCAGGATATGGATCTAAAGTCACTTCTCATGATGATGATGGAGGACTTTAAGAAGTAAATACTGGACATCATAGGTAAAAACGTAGAAGACTTTAAAGTGGAAACACAAAAATCCCTGAAAGAGTTACAGGAAAACGCTACCAAAAAGGAGATGGAATTGAACAAAACCATCCAGGTTCTAAAAATGGAAGTAGAAACAATAAAGAAAACCCAAAGGGAGACAACTCTGGAGATAGAAATCCTAGGAAAAAAAATCAGGAACGATAGATGCAAGCATCAGCAACAGAATACAAGAGATGGAAGAAAGAATCTCGGGTGCAGAAGATTCCATAGGGAACATGGACACAACAAAGAAAATGAAAATTCAAGAACATCGTAACTCAAACCATCCAGGAAATCAAGAACACAATGAGAAGACCAAACCTACGGATAATAGGAGTAGATGAGAATGAAGATTATCAACTTAAAGGGCCAGCAAATATCTTCACAAAATTATAGAAGAAAACTTCCCATACCTAAAGAAAGAGATGCCCATGAACATTCAAGAAGCCTACAGAACCCCAAATAGATTGGACCAGGAAAGAAATTCCTTCCAACACTTAATAATCAGAACAACAAGTGCACTAAGTAAAGACAGAATATTAAAAGCAGTAAGGGGAAAAGGTCAAGTAACATATAAAGGCAGGCCTATTAGAATTACTCCAGACCTCTCACCAGAGACTATGAAAGCCAGAAGATCCTGGAGAGATGTTATACAGACCCTAAGAGAACACAAATGCCAGCCCAGGCTACTGTATCCAGCTAAACTCTCAATTACCATAGATGGAGAAACCAAAGTATTCCATGACAAAACTAAATTCACACAATATCTTTCAATGAATCCAGCCCTTCAAAGGATAATAATGGAAAAACGCCAATACAAGGATAGAAACCATGCCCTACAAAAGGCAAGAAAGTTCCTTCAACAAACCTAAAAGAAGACAGCCACAAAAACAGGATGCCAACCCTAGCCACAAAAATGACAGGAAGCAACAATTACTTTTCCTTAATATCTCTTAATGTCAATGGACTCAATTCCCCAATAAAAAGGCATAGACTAACTGATTGGCTGTACAAACAGGATCCAACATTTTTCTGCTTACAGGAAACTCATCTTAGGGAAAAAGACAGGCACTACCTCAGAGTAAAAGGCTGGAAAACAATTTTCTAAGCAAACAGTCTGAAGAAACAAGCTGGAGTAGCAATTCTAATATCAAATAAACTCAACTTCCAAACTAAATTTATCAAAAAAGACAAGGAGGGGCACTTCATACTCATCAAAGGTAAAATCTTTCAAGATGAACTCTTAATCCTGAATATCTATGCTCCAAATGCAAGGGCAGCCACATTCATTAAGGAAACTTCAGTAAAGCTTAAAGCACACATTGCTTCTCACACAATAATAGTGGGAGACTTCAACACCCCACTTTCATCAATGGACAGATCCTGGAAACAGAAATTAAACAGAGACACATGGACACTAACAGAAGTTATGAAACAAACGGATTTAACAGATATCTACAGAACATTTTATCCTAAAACAAAAGGATACACCTTCTTCTAGGCACCTCATGGTACCTTCTCCAAAATTGACCATATAATTGGTCACAAAACAGGTCTCAACAGATTCAAAAATAATGAAATTGTCCCATGCATCCTAACAGACCACCATGGTCTAAGGCTGATCCTCAATAACAGCATAAATAATATAAAGTCTACATTCACTTGGAAAATGAACAACACTCTCCTCAATGATAGCTTGGTCAAGGAAGAAATGAAGAAAGAAATTAAAGACTTTTTAGAGTTTAATGAAAATGAAGCCACAACATACCCAAACTTATGAGACACAATGAAAACATTCCTGGGAGGAAAACTCATAGCTCTGAGTGCCTCCAAAAAGAAACTTGAGAGAGCATACACTTGCAGCTTGACAGCCCACCTAACAGCTCTAGAACTAAAGGAAGCAAATTCACCCAGAGAAATAGATGGCAGGAAATAATCAAGCTCAGGGCTGAAATCAACCAAGTGGAAACAAAAAGAACTATTCAAAGAATCAACCAAACCTGGAGCTGGTTCTTTAAGAAAATCAACAAGATAGATAAACCCTTANCCAGACTCACTAGAGGGCACAGGGACAGCATCCTAATTAACAAAATCAGAAATGAAAAGAAAGACATAACAACAGATCCGGAGGAAATCCAAAGCATCATCAGATCCTTCTATGAAAGGCTATACTCAACAAAAC
>NC_034598.1:51950063-51953738 GCF_900095145.1 Mus pahari | reverse complement strand
GCCCCCAATAGAGGAGCTAGAGAAAGTACCCAAGGAGCTGAAGGGGTCTGCAACCCTATAGGTGGAACAACAATATGAACTAACCAGTACCCCCAGGGCTTATGTCTCTAGCTGCATTTGTAGCAGAAGATGGTCTAGTTAGCCATCATTGGGGAGAGAGGCCCCTTGGTCTTGCAAACTTTATATGACCCAGTACAGTGGAACACCAGGGCCAAGAAGGGGAAGTGGGTGGGTAGGGTAGCAGGGGTGGGGGAGGGTATAGGGGACTTTGCGTATAGGGTATAGGGGACATTTGAAATGTAAATGAAGTAAATTCCTAACAAAAATTGAAAAAAGTATATTTTATAAAAAAATAAGTAAAAAACAGGAATCAATGAGTAAATTTGGCAGAGACTTGGGGAGAGAAAAGAAATATTCTCTATTTTGTGGAGAAGATTCTCTATTTTGTGGAAAGCTGATCATTAAAAATATAGTGATAATGTCATTTGCTGAACAAAAATTATGTCTTCCTGAAGTCATGCTATCACTAGTTCTACTGCATAGAACCTAAAATATAAAATATATCTCTTCCATATGACAACCCTTCAACTCTTCAAGATAAGTAGCCTACTGCTGGAAATGCTCTTTTCTTTATTGTCAATGTCCTTTGCTTCTTAACTTTCTTTTCATTTATATCACCTTTTATATTCTTATCAGAATGCATTAAAGTTCATCAATACCCTTCAAACTGTAGAGCATAGAACTAAATCTAACATTACAGGTCAGGACAGACCATAAGTGGAAAAAAACCAAGCTATATATAGGCTTCTTTCTTTCATATAAATGCTATATCATATGGTAGATTAATGAAATATGTAGTTTACCTCAAATATTATCCCATTTTAATCTTGTTTAACAATTTAAAATTAGACAGAAACAAGCACATAAAATAATCTAAAAAATCCATCCGAAGAATATTTGGAAATTTATTATATATACTAATATTTTATAAGTATTATTTAATATATAATCCTTATATTTTAATATATTTACTACAATTAAATTGCATGTTTTTTCTGCTCCATTCCAAGTTACCTTATTGACTTTGGTACTATTTTAAATGGGAATATAAGTTGGCTTTAGGCTCTGGCAACTTTGCTGAAATTATTGAATCTAGTTTTCTTGTGCAATTTGTGTTATGTCATGTGTATAATATCACATCTCCTACAATTAAAGGCAACTTGGCTTCTTTTCTTATTAGTTTACAGTTCTTGCCTTACTGCTTCAGCTCATTCCTTAGGCCTTATTCTGAAAAAGAGAATGAAAACCTGGACAGTCCTCTCTTGTTTCTAACTTTAATAGGGTTGCTTTCAATTTTTCCCCATTTAGAAAAACATGGGTGTCTTGGTTACTTT
Organism: Mus pahari; assembly: GCF_900095145.1. NCBI lineage: Eukaryota > Metazoa > Chordata > Mammalia > Rodentia > Muridae > Mus > Mus pahari. Next base: position 51,952,344 of record NC_034598.1, on the reverse strand, counting down.
CCTGTTACTGGAAGAAAACACTATGACCCAGGCAATTTGCAATAGAAAGGGTTTAATTAGACATTACCGTTTCAGAGGATTATAGTTCATGATGGCAGACCAAAATCATTGCATCTGCAAGACCTGAAAAGTTACATCTTGATCCACTAGTAGGAGGCAGAGGGAACATACTGGGAATGGTATAGTCCTTTGAAAACTCAAATACAATAGTGATTCATGTCCTTCAATACAGCTATACCTCCTAATATTTCAAAAAGAGCTCCAGGATTCTACAAAAATGGCAAGGAATCAACAACATACCACAAATTCTACAACCTGGCCCCATAAGTTCATGACTCTATCATAATGCAGGATGCATTTTCATCCAACTCCAAAGGTTTTCTAAATCTTTCAGTCTCAACACTCTTTAAGATTCTAAAATCCAAAATCTCAATGATATTCAAATCAATTTCTTAAGTTCTTGATAAAAATCAAAAGGAAAATTGCATAAGTCTAACATACAATGATACATACCGTGCATTGCCCCTCCAAATGGAATGAATCATAGTGAGGAAATGCCAGACCAAAGCACTAACAAACACAGCAGGGAAAGCTCCAAACTTAGAGATCTGGGTCCAATTTGTAATAGGTTAGAAGGTTCTGTCCTTCCAGCTTTTCTGCCTGCAATAGGGTTGCCCCTCTGGGACTGGTTCCACTCCATGTCTGCAGCTCTCCTTGGAAGATATCCCATTCTCTTACATCTCTAAATTCTTGGGGTCTCCAATGCTACCCAGGCTTCCATTCTATAGCTTCATGAGATGACCTGTAATGATGTCCATGCTGGGACTCTCCTACCACGTGCCTGGCCTCAGCAATTCTTCTTAATCACAGAGGAGGGATTCATAGAACTTTTATTTCAGTGTCCATCATCATTCTGTTGAGGCCTGCTCCCCCTACAATAACTGTAGCCATTTTCAGTTCAGACTCCATTTTGCTCATAGGATGAAATTAAGTTCAGGTTCACAGACTCTATTTCCAAGAAGTAATTATCCATAGCTGGCACTGAAGAGTGATACTAGTATGCTAAAAAGGAGGTATAGGTGAATTACCTGTGCTCTGCTAGCTCAATGTTCTGAAATTGCCCTATTCATCTCCTGCCCACAACTCTTACCTCACTCAGGACTAATCCCCTTAAAGGCTGGCTGGCAATACTCTGTCTAGTCTGTCTGTCTAGTCTGTCTGTCTGTCTGTCTGTCTGTCTGTCTGTCTACTCTGTCAAAATGTTGTACTGCTTCCCTTCTTGCCTTTTAAGCTTTTGAGCCTGTTTTTTTTTTTCCTATAAAAAGCCTGCTTTCAGGACAGACTGGTACCACATCTAAGCTCCCATTTCCTTTTTGTGGACCTGAATGTTCAGTTTTGGGGTGTGTGTTCAATAAACTACTCTTGCTTAACTGAGATCAGTGTTATTCTGGTTTGTGTGGTGATTCTTGAACCTCAACAGATTCTAAGGATGCTGCTGCCAGGTTTTACTACTCCCAGGGTAAGCCCTGGAACCCTGGAAATCGCTTTTGTAATGGTTTTGATTTGGTGTTGCTTTTTAGGAGTCAAAAATCACTTAGACCTTTTCTTTCCCAAGTTAGCTTAGCTGGGAGGGTCTTCCCCTTACATCATACCTGCTTTGTTTATTCCATCTTAGATCAAGTCAGCCTTTAATCTCTGCCTCTCTCAGCACAAACCTTGATTGTAAATGTCGCATTTATTTCTTCAGTTGATGGGGTGAAATGAGAATCCTATCCAAGTTGTGAGAATACTTCACTTGGACTGAGCCTAGAGTGTTTCCTTCTCTGTTTTAACCATCTCTAAGCTTAGGCCTAGAATTTTCTAGCTTCCAACAATCTAATCTTCCAAACTGCCTGATTTGTCTGAGATTATTTTTCTGCTTCTGACTGAATTACTCTGCTTGCCCTCATACTAACTTTAGCAAAATGTTCCAATCTTCTGGCTCCTTCTCATTTTTTGGATTGTTATCTTCACCTGTGTCTTTTGTTTCTGCAACCTGTCTCTGTAAAACTCTTCTGGTAAAACTGCCATGCATGTGCATGTACACACACAGAGAGAAAGAGACACACACACATACACACACACAAACTGCCATGCATGTGCATGTACACACAGAGAGAGAAAGAGACACACACACATACACACACACAAACTGCCATGCATGTGCATGTACACACACAGAGAGAAAGAGACACACACACATACACACACACAAACTGACATGCATGTGCATGTACACACA
>NC_034598.1:51893674-51949667 GCF_900095145.1 Mus pahari | reverse complement strand
AAACTGCCATGCATGTGCATGTACACACACAGAGAGAAAGAGACACACACACATACACACACACAAACTGCCATGCATGTGCATGTACACACACAGAGAGAAAGACACACACACACACACACATGTATGCATGTACACACATCAAATCACATCACACCCTACCCCTTTCTTTCTTTTGCTGGTCTTCCTGTGCTGTTCCCATGTGAGTGGGCATATCATCTCTCTGATTGATTCTGTCAAATATTTTCTCTCATTTATCAATTTGTCTGACCCTCAGTTAGATGTTAACTTTCAAACACGGCTATTTCCTTCTAAAAACTAACCTTATCTTCGTTGTTAGGAAATAAAGGTGTGTACTAAGGACATGTCTGTATTCCAGGCAGTTCATACTGTAATCCAGGGCATGTCTACATTCTGGCCTGATCATAAACCTAGATCATAACCATAAACCATGTTGTTGGATTAAAATTCCTCTACACTTGATTCGAACATTTAATTTCCTGGTACTCTTTTTCTCTGCAAATTGTGTATTTTGTACTACTTTTTTTTTTTTGCCTTACTTGCTCTTTTTCACTATAGACCTCCATAAGAGTAATTACTGATAACCATATGACAGAGTGAATACAGGTCTGTCTTGACATCTCCAACAAAAAAATATTAATCTGTTGTTTTTCAGTTTGGTCACAGACAAATTCTTATGACAAACAATACCATCTTTGAAGGTTCTCTGAGAATGGTCCGTTAAACTCCCTTTATACTGTTCGCCTACTTTTCTACTCCAAATTTCCTAGGCTATATCTCTGAAAACAGCACAGTCACATTCTTCACAGCAATATTCTGCTTCCTTGTATAACTCCACCCTTAGACACTTTTCTATTATGATGACAAAACACAGAGACTATAAAAAATTATGAAAGAAAACACCTAATTGTAGTTACAGTTTCAGAGGGTTAGAGGCAGAGCAAAATATGGCAGAGCAATGATGTGGCAGAAGGAACAGTTGAGAGGCCACATCTTGATTGATCTGCAAGTATCAGTCAAGCAGAGAACGCATATGAAACTGTGCAAGTCTTTAAAAATATATGACATGAACAGAAACTCAATACAAAAAAAAATTGTCTACATTGATTCAATGGTTAACTTCATATTGCAAATTAATATTTGGTTCATGGTTTCTGGCAAAGTCAGCTCCTCCTGTTACATTATTTTAATCACAGCTCAAACATATTTATTCATTTATATTATGCCATCCTTTATGTCACAGAAAAGTAGACTGTGTAATGCTCAACCCTAAGACTCAGAATTCATTGATGAAGAGGGTTTTAACGATTATAAGGTCCAGAGTCAGTAAATATCAGCAGCAAAGCAGTATTTGCTATGCCTGACAAGGTCTTTGAGCTTGCCACATTACGAGATCATAGGGCCAGTGATTCCATGCACAAGACCTACACAAGATCCAGCCAGTCAGTTCCCAGCAGAGTTCCTCATTAAGTCACATGCCTAACTAGGGAGTTACTGGCAACTCAACACAATAGTGGAGAAGCAGTTGGTTATATCAGTGATACACTCAACAGAGGGTATCAGTGATCGAGTAGACAGTCCAACATCCGTGTTCATATAGGCAGTAGACTGAGGTAGATTTGATCAAAGTATTACATGCATGTCTATCATCATCAAAGAATAAAAAAATGATAACTTTTGAGTAGTTGTAGAGCTTTTACTTTAGGACTTCAAATGTGATTTTCTTTATATAGAATATTTTGAAAGTTTTAATGTCAAAATGACATTCCTTGAGTTATAAAAAAAGGTTTATACATGCTTATGTACAGTTTAAAAAGCCAAAATGACCATGAAATTTGTCAATTTATACATAAAATTTGCATAATGTATCCTTGTAAATTCCTTGACCTACAGACTGTATTTGTAACAGGAAAGTTGCTGGATTCGTACATTTACAGTTAGTTTTAGATAGTAAATCTATTATTTCATTTTAAAATACTCTATTCATGACACTTAAAAAACTAATAATTTTGATTTAAGTTTTAGAAATAATTAGCAGGTACAGAATGCCCCTAAAGAAAGATTCTCACTATACAACTCCTCTGATCAATTTTCACATATGCATTATCTATCATTCATATGAATTTACAATTTATAATCTCTCTGCTCTAAAGAGTCCATTAAAATTTATGACATGAAAGGAAACTAAATATAGGAAAAGTGATTAAATACTACACAGTGATTCAATGGATAAATTCATATTGCAAAATAAATTATTCAGTTTGTGCTTACTGGCAAAGTCAAATCCTCCCACTACATTATTTTAACACACTGTTAAAATCAAGCATACAACATAATATATTCATTCTGCCAAACCACATTGCTTGAGTCGAGATTTCATACATATTTCCCTGTCAAAATGTTCTAATAGTAGCACTCTAAAAATTTCTAAAACTAGAGAAATGGAAAATTTGGTTGGGATTGGAATTTGAAATCAATACACATTTCATGTGCCCACTGTCTTCTCTGCTGCTTGATATGTAGCATACAATATTGCTATGGTTTGCCTGCATGTTCCTCTCACAAAGCTTATGTGGAAACGCTTGGGTTACAATGTTGAGAAATGATACTTTTAGGCACTGGTACCTGGATTTGCCTAATATGCTAGTTGTTTGTTGTTGTTGTTGTTGGTGGTGGTGGTGGTGATTCTGGGTTGGGTTGGGTTTTATGTTTTGTTGTTGTTGTTTTCATCAACTTGACACAAATTAAATCATATGAAAGAAGTAAACTTCATTTGAAGAAGTGCCTCTGTAAGAACTAGCTGTAGGGCATTCTCTTTGTTAACCATCAATGGGGAGGGGCCCAGGTCATTGTGGGTGGTGTCATCCCTGGGATGGCAGTCCTGGATTTTATAAGAAATCAGGCTGAGCAAGCCATAGGGAACAAGCCAGAAAGCCACACCTCTCCATGGCCTCTGCATCTTCTCTTGCCTCCAGGTTCCTGCCCTAATTGAGTTTTTGTTCTGACTTTTTCCGTGATGATCAGCAAAGTGAGAGTGTAAGGCCAATAAAGCTGTATGGCCCATTCAGTCATGGTGTTTCACTAGAGCAATAGTAACCCCTAACTCAAATTACCGTTATAAAGTAATTTTATGGTTGTGTGTTACCACAATTTAAGGAAATGTATTAAAAGATCACAGCATTATGAAGGTTGAGAACCTCTGACACAAATCGATAAGAGAGAGATGAACAAAATATCATCAAATCAAGTATACAGCAAATCTTTCAGAAATGGCTAGGTTAAACGTGCTTCCTAATCAAGAGTTTAGGACATGGCAGAGTCTCCCCTCAAGGAAGCTTCCAAAGAAGAGAACAAATAACAAAAGAAAGAAAACATCAGATTAGTTGCTCACAAGCAGCCTACAGTCAGTGACTGGGCAGTTGAGTCCCCAGTTGAGACATCTTATCATGAATGAGCTCTCCATGGTTGATCTTCAGAGTCTCTTTCCCACTTTAGACACTTGTATATCACAGCGTAAACAACAATGTACTGGAAATGGTTTACTCTCCAGCTGCTTTAAGGACACAATGTTTTACTCTGGGGCTAATATTAAAGTTTTCCTTCACCCTTTAAAACCAAGTTAGGAGAACCAGCCACCTCCAGATCATAGGCCTAGGAAGATACATTGAAACAAACTTACATGGGTTTTAAGTGAAAGGTGGGAGACAGGTCATTAACAGTCAAGTTCTCAGTGAGCTCAATCAACAGATGACAGTTTACTGATACAGTGTACATAACTTTTAATGCAAAAAAAGAGATGTATATTGTAAATTCTAACAAGCTCTTGAACTAAAGACATTCGGTCTAGACAATTAGGACCATTCTGATTATGAGACAATGAGCAGAACAGAGTAAGGGGGGAATAGAATGTAGAAATATTGAGAAATATGTGCAAATATGTTCCTGAACTGTGCAAAGGATGCTCCTCCTCATCAGATGTCATTATCCTCTCAGAGGCTTACCGCTGAATACGCTCATCCTTTCTTAACTTTGGCTGGCTAGTTCAACTCAGCTGTTCTGGCTCAAACCCCTCTCTAAGCTGACTGCTTCTCTCAGCTTCTGAATGCATTTCTCTACTTGGAAAAACTGACTCTGAAATCCACAAACTAAACTGCTATGATCTGTACTCCAAACTGAATTGATCTTAAGTGCGAGTTTAACTGCACTCAACTAAACTGCACTGAACTCAATTCAACTGAACTCCACTGTGTTGCCTGAACTCAACTGAATTAAACCCACTGAACTGCCTTATGTACTCTCTGCTGCTCTTAAGTAGGCCTGCTCCCTGCCTGTTCATGTGAGAGTTGAGTGTGTCCTATCTCTGATTCATTCTGTCGAATCTATCTCTTTCACTATCATCACTTTGTCTACCCCCCCATTATAATTTATTCTCAAACATGGCTGCTTCGTTTTACAAACTAAGCTTACCTGCATTGTTTGCGATTAAAGGTGTATACTAAAGGCATGTCTGTATTCCATCTAGAGGATTAAAAGTATGTCATTCCAGCCAGAATTTTGGATATAATCCCTTGCCAGAGCGGCCATTTGCTGGATCAAAAATCTTCTACAAAACTGAGTCTCAAAAATTCTCTCACAAAAGTTTTTGAACAGAAAAATTCATTCTAAGTGAATGTTATATGTTGTGTTGATGCCAAAATAAAAAGAATGAAAATGTTAGAAAAGTTTGTTATGAACTGATTAATGATATAGAAGTGATGGAAGTATAACTAAAGTCCAATCACTTACAAGTAAATGAGCAATTATTCATTCATTATTTTTAATTATTATTGATCCTATCAGCTCACATTATCAAGTATAAACACATAAGCAAAATCAAACCTCATTTTCAAATCATTTTCTTACAACATCCATAGAGACGTCACTATAAATCTCCATGTGAGGCTACCTTTGTGCTTCCAAGCAGTGATCACCAACACCTTGGAGACAGGTCCTTGTGAATTTTAATGGGTCTTTGAAGCATTCAGAGAAGTGAAACTCATGGAAGCAGACTAGTGATGAACAGCTAAGGAGAGCTTGCCTGAAGAAGGAGAGATACTGGCCAATACATTCACTATTACCTAGATGAGATTAGCAAAGGCAGAGCTTTATGTCGTATATGATGGTGATTAATTACAATGTAATGATGTATTCTACAAGGCATTCCAATGCTACTTACAAAGACTATTTTAAATGTTCTCAGTCCAGTGAGCTGATAGATATGGAAGACAATACATATGCTAAGTAACTTGATTTACTCAAAATGTGTGCCTGTACACAAGACTTGCATAATGCTCCATTAACACACAACTACTATTTGTCAATTAAACGTAAGATATAAACTCTGGGGAGATGGGTCTGTGGACAAAGCATCTGCTACATAAGCACAAAGGCAGGCGTTTTGATCTTTGAAACCATGTGTAAGCCAGCAAAGCCGTAAGATGCTTTCCTAGTACATAGAAGCAAGAAGGAGGAATGTTCTGGTTGAGCTAGACAGACAGACTGACTGGAACTCAGAAGCTCCAGGGTCAGGGGCAAAGCTCATCTTAATAACCTGAAGACTTATCAAGGAAGATACTCAATCTCAACTTTAGGCCTCTACACTCATGTGTACACACGTGCACACACATGTATGCCTACACCTATGTGAATATGCATATTCATTTACATACACCTATACATCAGTAGCACATACCTATGCACATGTAATAAAAATAGAAGAAAGGGAAAAAACAAAAAGACACAAACTCAACTAGAGTATTGTTCCTATGTGTCATCTTTATGAGTGCAAGGTTTTCCTTTTCTGTGTTTTGGGATTGGGTGCCTTATATTAGGGATGTGAGAACTTATTAAAAATGGTTCTACCAATTTAAAGATCACATCGTTCTTAAAGATTGCTCATAATCAATTTGGATGGTTGCAGTAATGTTGAATATTTTACTATCATTTTATATTTTTGCCAAATACATTTAAAATAAAGTCATAAACAAAGCAAAACCGAAACCAATTCTACTGAACACAGAAAAGTGCATCTATTCATACATGCACACATAAATAGTCTTCTGGTTTGTATCTGCAATTCCTACAAGTAATGACGAACTCGGATTCTCCAGATTCACTTTGTGGGGAACGGTGAGCGTTAACCAAGGTCCCGTTTGAAAAGCTGGTTGAGGTAGATTCTCTTCTAGTGTGGCCTTATACACATAGGTAAGTGTAGTATTCATCACTCATCAAGAAAACTGCTCTTGGCAAAACAGAGAGAGATCAGTTCTGAAAACCACAACCAATTAAAGAGCTGTGTTCTGCATCCAGCCCCAGCAGATGACATCCACAATCCAGGTGGAATGATCATCAGAGTCAGGGTGCGAGGAGTTTGCTGTGAGGTTGTGTATCCTAGACGTGTCAGACCCTGCACCCAGAGACTCACCAACATATCATCTAAACAAAACATGAGCAAGAACAATAGACGTATCAACAGTAGGAAGAGGAAAACTCACTTAGGTGAAGAACTATAGCAATTGAGAATGCAGATACATGCCAACAAGATTTTACTGACAGGAGACTGATATAGCTGTCTCCTGAGAGGCTCTGCCAGTGCCTGGCAAATAGAAGTGGATACTCACAGTCATCCATTGAACAGAGCACAGGGTCCCCAATGAAAGAGCTAGAGAAAGTACCCAAGGAGCAGAAGGGATTTGCAGCCCCATAGGAGGAACAACAATATGAACTAACCAATACCCCCCAGAGCTCCCTGGGACTAAACCACCAATCAAAGAAAACACATGGTGGTACTTGTGTCTCTGGCTGCATATGTAGCAGAGGATGCCCTAGTCGGTCATCAATGGGAGGAGAGGCCCTTGGTCCTGAGAAGGTTCTATGCCCCAGTATATGGTACTGCTAGGGCCAGGATGCCAGAGTGGTTGGGTTGGAGAGTAGGGGGAGGTGGGGAGGGAATAGGGGATTTTTGGAGGGGAAGCTAAGAAAGAGGATAACATTTGAAATGTAAATAAAGAAAATACCTAATCAAAAAAGAGAGAGAGAATGCTGGAAGCACACTGCTTATTCAAAACTAAAGGTCAGACCTGAAAACACTTCCATATAAGGAATATTATGGACTGAGACGATAATGTTTATGAACTTAGAGATGTGTGTGTGTGTGTGTGTGTGTGTGTGTATGTGTGTGTATGTGTGTGTGTATGTGTGTGTGTGCTTGCGTGTGTGTGTGCGTATGTGTGTGCTAGCGTGTGTGTGCATGTGTGTATGTGTGTGTGCGTGCATGTGTGTATGTGTGTGTGTATGTGTGTGTGTGCGTGTGTGTGTATGTGTATGTGTGTGTGTGCGTGTGTTTGCGTGGTTTGTGCACATAGGTAAGTATGAAACAAAAATTGAAATAATTACAGAAAAATAGGCTGGGAATTTGAGAGTGATCAAGGGGGTACATTGCCGTGTTTGGAGGGAGAAAAGGGAAGGGAGAAATGTCTTAATTATATTATAATCTCAAAAACTAGAAAAATATTAAAAATAAATACATCAGCTTTTGAATGGACTACCTATAGTGCAACATATGATTGAAGAAACTTTTCCTCTCTAAAAAATGAAGAAGGGACATGGCAGAAGGGGGTGGGTGTGCTGAGGATAGAAACTAAAGGAGATACCAAAGTCCTTTGTAACTAGTTCAAAGGCATTAACACAAAACCTCAGTTATAGTCTTTAGTAAAGTTTTGAAAAGTAGCCATACTTACTTTATGTTTGCATAACTTCCAGAAAAATGAGAGTTATCTCTTCCCCACTCTAAACACATTCATGTTGTTTAGACTATAGAGACCATTTTTACTTCTACGAAGAGCTCTGCAGAGTTTAGCTCCTAGTCCAAATTATAGTCCGTGATCCTCTTGAGTAGAGCATAAGTCTTCAGACTTAAACACACACAAACACACACAAGCACACACACACACACACAGTCACAAACACAGTGAGATGGACAGACACACAGACATCTACATATGTATAGATATACACATTAGCAGAGCTTTTCATGTGACTTTTTTTTCATATTTCTGGAGATCAATATCTTGACTTAATTTTTGAAAGTGGGGGAAAATTTCTGCACTCCTGGCTGCTACATTTCTTCAGGAAGACTGAGGAGGTGACAATACCATGTTCCAGACTGTCATTTCAGAGGACACTTGGGGCAAATACGTTCAAGGACTTCATCAGTAGAGATGCATGTTGCCAACTAGATAACTTAATCCTAAAATTCTATTATATCTATGAGTCATTTACATAGTGATTCTATAAGCTTTGTTTATTTTTGCAACCTTCCATTTAATTTTTTCATAATTTAGGAGCTTTTAAACATTCCTGTTAAATAGTTAAATAGCCCATTTTAAGTTTTTAAAGTGGCCTGCCAAATGGTCTATTTATTAAGCAAGGGAACATAGAAGCTTGAACTAATTTCTTATTCCACGGCAATAATAGTCCCATTATTCCATGGGAGACATGGTCTCCTGATACATAACAGCTCACTATGCCTATGTTCTTATATAGTATATATATATATATATATATATATATATATATATATATATATATATGTATATGTATGTATTTATATATTCTTATATGTACTTATGTATTCAAATGCAAACACATCTCATCCTATATCAGCCTATCATAATAAAGTTTGACACATGGTTACTTAAATATCAAACTTTTGAAACTATGATAAATTAGATTGCAACTCCTCAATGATAACAGATATATGTCAAGTCTAAGAACCAACCTGTGTCCAGGAATTGCTTTATACAATACAGGGACAAAATGCTCACTGACACCTAAGCAATGCTTTGTCTATATCTGCATATGAAAAGTGTCCCCAAACACCATTCCCTTTAAGAATTTGATTTCACAGAAGTTGCCCAGACTTAGAATTTGGCCATATTTATATAAAGACTGTTACAAAACAATGGCTTCACCCATGCCATCCATTTATCCAAGTAGCCAGCCAAAGAAAGATTCATGACATGTAGAAATGGGTTAAGAAGGATTAATTGGAAATTGCAGTCATAATATAACCTTTGGGTAACACATATGTTCATGTTCTAATGAACCCCAGCCATTACTACACTGGGCTCAAAATTAAGGTTTTGAACAACATGAAGGCCTTTAGAAAGACTCATGCTTGCTTAACCAAGAAGAAATGCTTTCCTTTAGATATGATGTAGTATACAGCCATGAAATACTGAAATAAAAGTATAGGAAAGAAAAGCCTTAGCATCTTTCTGATTAAATATCATGAACTCAAACACATGCATCCTCACATATGTATACACACACACATACCACACACATGCACACACACACACACACACACACACACACTGCACACATATGCACACACAAACAATCCACACACAGGCACATACACATAGACATACACATATAGACACACACACTCACATATACACACATACAGGCATGCACACACACATGCACACGTTGCAGACATATGCACACACAAACAACTCACACACATGCACATGCGAGCACACACAGACACATACATAGACATACACATGCACACACATAGACACTCATATGCACACACACACATAAGCACATGCATGTGTGCTCGCACACAGACACACACACAGATGCACAGACACACACACACACACACACACACACACACACAGTTTTTCTGCCTGGTTCTTTGCAATAAGAAGATGGATAATGATAGGAACAAAGTTGAGAATTTTATAAAGTGCATGGGAATGGATAAGACAAACCGATATTCAGACAGAGCATCTGCCAGCTATCCCAGATGGGAAAACAGTGAACTCAAATACTGAAAGAAGAAAACATATGTTCTACATTCTCCTGGGAAATTGTGCCCTGACAGTTAAATTGTGTTCTGATGGGGATCTGAGTGCTGGGACAGCACAGAGTAAGAATGGGTAGGGGACCAAAACGAGGAAGGAGGAGGAATCGAAGTGTGTGTAAAGCTGATTTGTGTCACTTACTGTTTTTTTGCATTCCAGCCACAAATGTCATGGCTGTCTTTGTCACATCTACTCTGTTTGTCCTTGACATTTCATGCCATTTAAATATCTCTTTATTTATATTTCGGTGGAGTTCCAAAGACTTGAAATAAACACACATTCTACATGTTGGGTTTGCACTGCTTCCATAGAAATATGTTTATAACATAGAAGTAAACATACCTGTCACCAAGCGATGAGTATGGATGACAAGCTGTGAACGTTTGCACTGGTCATTAGATTCCAGCCCTTTTCTATTAAATTAAAAGAAGAGCTAAAACAGACCAAAAATAAGCATGACCAGGGGATCTGATCAGTAAGATATCCTGTTCAAACACAAGGTGTGAAGGAAGAGCCCATTGCTTGTAAGAGCAGCCAATAGCATCTGCCCTGATTCCCTTTAGCTGGTAATATGAGAAATAAAATCATTTGCAGAAGGAATTAGACATTTGCGTACTGAATAAGTAACAACAATAAAGAGTATTGAGTAAATGGAATTGTGTCAAAACCCCCTTTGCTTGAATCAACAACTGACACATGAGAAATAATTCATGAATGGACATAACTGCACAAAAGTAACTGTAGATAGCCTGTCTTCTTGCAAACTACACACACACACACACACACACACACACACACACACACACACAAACACACGCACATACAAACTGAGAGATAGAAAATGTGTCATCTGAGGGGAACACGGGGGTCATGTTGATGATAAAATGCACATGTGATATGTTCTCCGTTTTATGACATCATCTGTCTAGAAGGAATGAGGTGGAACAAAGAAATGGTAGCCAGAACACACAATTCTCTATAAACAGAGTGCTCCTCTTAGAAAACACTAGGGGTATTTGGAGTACAAGCTGGGGAGATATCTTAGCAGTTAAGTACACTTGTTAATTTGGCAGAGGATCTGAGTTTGGCTCCCAGTACCCACATTAAGCTGCTCACACTATCTTTAACTCTGGTTTGGGGGCCCCAAATGGATCCCACTCTCATTCTCATGCATGTCATGCACATAAAGGCATGCTGGTAATATGCATACATAAAAATATCTTTGAAAAAATTGATATATGCAGTTAGTTTTTATAGATCAATCCTGGAGAAGTTAAAGAAACTTGGTTAAAATATGGAATACCCCACCAGTAGTTTCTACTGTGTGTCTCCATTAATACTAGATAAAATGTCAGTTATGGAAGGTTTGTCTTTTGTTGATAAAAGTGTCATATTTCATTTGAAAGTCACACTGTTCTTCCATATCCCATTTTTTACACCACACAAAGCATCTACTTTGGCAAAGCTGTGCTGTAGACCGGTGGAGTGTCCATCACATGATTTCCTTGGCCTTAGCCAGATCCTGACAGAATCAGCAGAAACTTTGTTCTGCAACGGAAGCTTCGAGCCAAATAAAAGTCAGCCTTCAGATCCATTTGCTCAGCACAGATACAATTTATGTTTTTCCCTTTTGCTTAGCAAGCACTTGTGCTAGAATTTTATCTGGAGAATTTTGGTGGTAATGAAACATTGCTATAATTTAGGATGAGCCAAGCATGTATAAAAATGAGAGCGCAAAGAAAAAAAATCTGTCTTTCTTGGCCCATGGAGACTTATTTTTAAGTATAGATAAAATATAATTTCTCTGAGACTCTTAGAGATTTCTGCTGTTGTTCATAATTCAAGAAAAAGCCAATAGAGAGGATTTTATTTTCAATTAGTAACCATTTATTTTTTAAGGAATAAATACTAGTCAGTCTTGATTCTTCAATCACATTTATTAAATATTTTATACTACAAGTGCATGCCAGTTTTTTGAGGTGAGTTTCATATAAAGTGTCTTTCAAGGAAATATGAGCTCCTTCTATTTTACTATCGATATTGCAGTACTTGAAGGGGTATAAAGAAAGGTAACCTCGATGAAATAACCTCACAAATTATGAACTGCTTTTGCATTCTTGCAACTCATCTATCAATCTAATGATTTTTAAACGGCGGGAAGAACCAATAGTCAATAACACGTGAGTATAAAAACATGTTAAAGAAAATAACGTGCGGAAACGCTGAGGTTTTCATTCATGTTCTGTGGTGGTGTTATTCAGATAGATTTTTTTGTTCCTTTCTGTGAGTATGCATTTGTGGCCTCCATAGATACAGATTCACATGTATATTGGTGAAAATTGTGAGCAAACCTGTGGGGATCAAAGGTTGATTTGGGGTGTCATTTCTACTGTTCTGCATTAGGCATCGACGCAGAATCGCTCAATCAAACCCAGAGTTTTCTGCCTTGCTCTCTAAGGCCACCTCCTGGACTGGAATTACAGGCCTGTGACCATTGCCACCAAGCCTGGGGCTCTGGCTTCTACTCCACCTGTGCAGCAAGCTTTTAACCACTGGTCCATCTCCCCAGCCTTGGTCTCAACGAGTTTCAATTTTCATGGCTCCTATTTGAAAAGGTAAGGTAATACATGGAAGTAGTGTCACATGACTGCATGCTAATGTGTGTTCCATCAGCATTGTCCTTAATACACCAACTTCTGAGAGTAGCATAAAGCTCTCTGTGTGACAATAAAGATGACAAAGATAAATTGTAAGAGAGCACATGTGATGAATTCTGAAAAGCAAACAGTAATGATAAACTTAGAGGATTTAGCTTTTCAAGGGCAACTTTCACAGGGGGATTTTAAAAAGTTATTCAGAAAGCTCTGTAAGCTTCTTAAGACCCTTGTGATTTGGAGGTGATGTCTTCAGCAAAATGTTGGCTCAGAGAGAGCTAATGCCAGTGGTCGTTATTAAACGTCCTCTTCTGAGACAACTGAAATAGCTTACTGTAGGATCTGTCAAAGTATGATGAAATACTTGAAATGCCACCAAGTCAAGACTACAAAACCCTTTCCCTAGTATAGTTATGGTATCACACTATAGCTATGCCGAAAGTGTATATAACTGCAATGTAAGTGAGGCTGTGGAAAGTGGGTATATTTATTTGGGGGTTTATTCAAATTAAAAACAACCTATGTACATCTGTCTAAAATCCATCCTCTATCTGCTATCAGGGTTCCTATCATGAGCTTGGATCTTCACGTGCTCACAAAGGTTTATACGCGCTGGGCATGGTGGCGCACGCCTTTCATCCCAGCACTTGGGAGGCAGAGGCAGGCGGATTTCTGAGTTCGAGGCCAGCCTGGTCTACAGAGTGAGTTTCAGGACAGCCAGGACTGCACAGATAAACCCTATCTCGGGGGAAAAAAAAGGGTTTATACCCACTGTTCTTACTAATAAATACGTCAGCTCTTACTGGAATGTTTTAATATATATACAGACTATTTAGAGACACATGTGTACTACAGAATTACCTCAGAATTGGATTTCTGCTACTTGTGAAGGACTTGGAAAATATGAACAATATTAGCCCTCTCCTCAGTGCCGGTACCACTTCCTGCCATCTGACGTCTTGCAGTATTTTTTGCTTTTGCGATAGTAAGCAGCCAGGACAATGACATCATCATCATAGGAGTTATAGAGGAAGGATGTTTTCCTTCCATCCACAGTTCTCTGCTTTTAACCAGGAGCCTTGGCACCTCGCGATGGATTTCGTAGATCTCATGTGAAATTTACTTGAAGATGCATTCTGCCCTGGATTCAGTTAGAACAATACCCAGCCGTAGGCTTGCTATTGATGTCCCTATGATGTACTTACAAAGAAGTGGAAAGGCAGAGTTCCCAGTCAGGAACAGCACTGTGCACACACAGCAGGGATACTGGGTAGGTTTATATCCATTGCACTTCACTCCATTTGTTTGCCTATCATAAAAATTCTTTACTTCATCTACACCCCTAAAAATGTCTGAAGCACAGTTTTAGGGCTGTACCTAAGGTGTTGCTAAGTGACAATGTTTCTAAGTGACAATAATCTGAATGTTCTCCACACTAGACTGAACCACTACTAGCTAATTCCCACAAGAGAATTGAAAATAACTTGTTTTCTCTAGGTAATTCTGCCTGCTAATTATCCATTCAATTCAAATTAAGAGCAGTCAAGAGCTATATAGAAAAGGGTCACTCAAAGTGGCTTCTTTTTCTAAAACGGTTCTATAAACTCCTTTTCTTCAAGATTAGAATTACCATTTTACATACATTTGGTCGGTTGTCAACTATAGTTGGAGAACTTTAAACATACACACATATGGGCAAATTGCACTTTTAAGTGTTTGATAAAATGTGGTATGTAACAAAATTTGGCCAATGTAAACTTTTAAAATTAGAAGATAATTGTCATTTATAGGTTTCTCAACTCTGTGTTGAATATTTACTTAATGATATGTCCATGTGTCTTCTCCACATTAATTCTGATGGATGTCCACCCTATTCCCAAGAAATTGTTCTACCCAAGTACAAAGTAATAATGTAGACATGTTTCAGTTACATGAGCTTCAGCCTTCTCTAGTAACACTCAAATGCTTACGACCATTCCCTCTTTCATCCATGCCCTTTACCTCACCTACAAAAGCTTATTCATCAGATATTACTGAAAATATGTTGCTAATTATGGCGATGATATTGAACAAAAGAGCCCCAGGAATTACTATTTTTAAATGGGAATATCTTTCCTTATAAAAGATGATAAAACGATAATTACCTTTGCAAATTTTATATAAATGACTCTTTTCTCCTTGTGGGGAATTAGAGTGATTGTCATATAGTGAAAGAAAAATATGATATTGGACTCAATAAAATAAAATACATTTGTGCATACATGTTGTAAAGTTAGACTTCTATCCTTGAAACAATCTTCTTCACACCCTCCTGTCCTGTCTCCCTCTGCTTGGAGCCCCAGATAGCCTGTGGGCCATGACCTTTTTAGGGGGTCAAATGACTGTATCACAGGGTTGTGTAAGACCATAAGAATACACAGATGTTTGTACTTTGATTCATAATAGTAGCAAAACACAGTTATGAAGTAGCAATGAAAATAAATTTATGGTTGGGGGAGGTCACAATGTAAGTAACTGTATTAAGGTTTGCATCATTAGGTTACAGCATTTGCTTTAGGAAACATACCCCTAGAAACCCTTCACCTGATTTCTTTCTTAAGGGGATAGGAACCATTCCTCAAAGACATAACAGTGAGGAAGATGGCATATCCATCTCTTGGGTGTCTTGCAGCTACCTGTATAACTAGCTCCTGTTGCAAACATACTAGAGAGTCTACTAGAGTACGTAATATTAGCTATGGAAATGTTTCAGGAATACACACACACACACCTCACTCTTTAAAAACTCCTCTAGCCTTAGGCTTCATTAGAAGTGACATTGTCTCTCCTATTGTAATAACATAAATAAAGTCTTCCCTGTGTTTTACTTGCCCTGTACAATGTTCTGCTTCAAGGAATAAGGGCAATGTGACAATAAGCAAGACATATCAAATTTGCTCAAGCTTGGACTTCATAAAACAAACCTTCAAGATCTTATTAATGCAGTTGTGTACAAATTAACATGCTCAGATCTGAACTCTGTAAGCTTTATAGCTTGGGTTTAGTTATTTCAAAAAATAAATACTTTAGAATTAATTTCTACATCAGACAAATACCACTGTATGGTTACATTTTTTTTTTCTTTACTTCTTAGCATTAGAATTATCACCTTTCTGAACTGATAGGCTATTCATTTAGAAGTCACATCAAAGGCTTTCTTCCATATACGGGCTTGTATTTTAATAGAACAAGCAAGTATTGATTTGTAGAAGATTACTAAAAGCCTATCTGAGAAACCCCAGAAACGTCCCATCCGGTCTGGAGGCAAAGCTGGACAGTGCTTAGGCAGAGGCACCAGTGTTCTGTATGTAACAAAGAGCAAGAAAGGGAGTCGTAAAACAGCATTGCCAGCTAATGGCACCTGCTAATGGGAACTGGTAATGCGCTGATTTTAGGTGCAATCCCATAAATGTAACAGTCTTTAGCGGTTTTGAACTTCACATCAGATTGTTTGTTCTTTAAACAATAGTTCGACTTCTCTTTACACAGCTAAAGATGAAAGAAAAAGAGAAAGGATTGAAAACATGAAGAGGCACAATAGCCACTTCAGATGGGTCTGGCGAGCTTGAAATGTTCTGAAATGATGGGGAGAAATGATCAGAATGGAGAATAAAAGAAGCCCTTGGTTTTCTTTGTAGAATTGTTTTCTAAATCTCTAATGAGTTCACCTCCATGTATTTCGCAGAACTTGTGGGCATCGTTTTATCTTGGAACCTTACATCTCTTTATAACTCTTTACTGAGGTGTACTTGGTCCTCTAAGTTTTTTATATGTTTCTAATAGTTAATAAAGTATAGTATCAATTTATGTATTTTTGCTTTGTCTACACAGCATCAAAATACTATAAGCTTAATTCATTGTGAAATAGAAAGTTGGAGTGAGACAGTTGAAATTAGTGGCCATTTGATGGGTCATATGGAAACCTAGTACAGGTAAAATTTCCTAAAATATCTGCACATATAAAGGTGGTCTTATGGAAATCATCAAATCATGGGAGAGGAATTTACAACTGGCCATCTCTTGTCACCAAATGAAACTTCCAGTACTGGGATTGGATAACATCTAATTGAGTTGTTGGGCATGGGTATCCCATGAGAACCACAAATAAAACTCAGGCTATTGATAAGGATATAGGTTGCTCTGTGTAACATGAAGCAAGTCTTCCCTGCTGGAGGCACCTGCAGAATACACTGAACGTGAAAAAGTAGAGATGACGACTAAATAGAGCCTTCTTCTCTACCTGCCAGAATCTTTGATACAGGAAGGTACTCATCATACCATCAAAAGAGAAACATAAACACCAATTCAGACAGAAAGACATCTCTGATTGGCAAAAGTGTCCTGCCTGCAAGCTATGCTAGCGCAACGTTAACAGAACGCTCGTGTGGGTAACCAACCAACACCTGAGGTGACTAAAGACAAACTACAAAGGATGGACCCTATATCCAGTACTGCTTGGGTGGACAAGAGTTGATGGCTAGGTAGGGCATGGAGGATAAAACCAACTACTACTGTTCTAAAAAGACCAATGAAAGAAAGAAGGAAGGGAAGGAGGAAGAAAGGAAGGGAAAAGAAAAGAAAGTAGCCATAGAATAACTCCAAATGACATTCTGCTATACTCATAGATCAGTTCCTCGCTCTGCCATCATTAGGGACGCTTCCTTACACAGCTGATGGGAACAAATACAAGGACCCACAGCAAGGCAATGCCCAG
This sequence comes from Mus pahari, assembly GCF_900095145.1. NCBI lineage: Eukaryota > Metazoa > Chordata > Mammalia > Rodentia > Muridae > Mus > Mus pahari. The sequence continues at coordinate 51,932,322 of NC_034598.1, read as the reverse complement.
GGAATGAGAATCCTTAGGGTGAATGGGCCTATGTGGGATTTCTCCATCAAATCCTTCCCATCGGGGTTCAGAGAACCCTACAGAGGAGGGCATAGAAAGAATGTAATTGCCAGAAGGAGTAGAGAACACCAAGAAAACAAGACCCTCTAACTCAACACGGTCAGCATTCATATTAACTAACAGAGACTGGGGCAGTATGCACAGGGCCTGCACAGGGGCTTTGTGTATGTATTATGGCTTCTAGTGTAGTGTTTTATGGGATTCCTGAGTGTGCAAATGAATGGGATCTGGTCCTTAATGCCTTTTCTTGGGCTCTTTCTCTTCTGTTGGTTTGTTTTGTCCAATTCAAATATATTAGTTATTGTTTTACCTTATTATATTTTACATTATATTTTATTATTATCCTTTATAAGCCTGTTTGTTCTCTAATGAGAGTGAAAAAGTGGGGTGAGTAGGCAGGTTCTGGGAGGAGTAATCGGAAACAAAACCATACTCAGGATATTTTATGTATGAAAAATGCTATTTCAATAAAAGAAAAATCTAAATATAAGAAGAAGAGAAGAAGGAGGAGGAGGAGGAAGAGGAGGAGGAGGAGAAGGAGGAGGAGGAGGAGAAAAAGAAAAGGAAGAAGGAGAAAAAGAATATAATGAAATCAGTGATCATCCAACACTTGTGTGTTTTTGTTTCTAGACTAATAGGTAAATCAAATGGTGCCACATGGATTTAACTGTAGGTAAAATTGTATTGAAACAAAGGCATACCTACCTTACATTTCTGACATCATTTTAGATTCTCAATCTATTCCATTGCCCACTTATAAAATGAAAACTGGCAAGCGATTTAAAATCTCAAAGAACAAGCTCACAGAATGGTTGAACCCTGGGACATGTGAGCCATGAGCCTCAGCAATGCTCTCCTCAGTGCCTAAGAGATGCTAGGAATGTCGCCTTATTAAATGGCTCTTCCTGCTTAGGTACTTTCTATCAGCACGTGTAACCCAAGGGCTTAACAAACAGGCATGATGACATCGCCCTTTTCTATAGATGTGATGATCAGTTTTCTGCTGTCTCCTTCTCGTTCATGTTGTAATCTGTAAAACCATGCCCTTCCATGGCGTCTCAGGAGGAGTCTCAGCCAGAGTATGTACTTTAATCCCCAGGTGGCTAAGTCCTCAGTTCATCTTAAATAAAGCCTTTGTTCCCATATTTTGCCTCTCCTTCACATCCTTTAAGCTGAAAAAAGAGAAAAATCAATGAACCATACAAGATATCCTGCTATTTAGACAAATAAAACAGAATTTGTTTTCTTTTTAAAGATTTAGTTATCTATTTTATGTATGTGAGCACTCTGTAGTTTTCTTCAGACACACCAGAAGAGGGCATCAGATCCCATTACAGATGGTTGTAAGCCACCATGTGGTTGCTAGAAATTGAACTCAGGACCTCTGGAAGAGCAGTCAATGCTCTTAACCACGGAGCCATCTCTCCAGTCCGATGAATTCATTTTCACAAACAATTCAGAGCACAAATTCATATACTGCAAGTTGAACTTCTGAAGTTGCAACAATGTATTTCTGTTTCAATGTGTCCGTGCTACTGTGTCTGTGCTTCCATGTACAGCTTTGGTCATCATTGAGGCCAGAGCAGATTGTGTTTGGGGACATTCTTTCACCAAGAGCAATAAGATTTCCTTCCAGAAGCAGTTGGTGGGGGAGAGTCTGTGGGATTAGAGTAGAAAATGTAACAAAAGATCTCCAAGAATGGCCTTGGCTGAGGCTTCAAACTTCACTGTGTGAGCACAATGCTCTTGATCATTATTTCTGTACCACCAACACTTCAGGGTGCTGTGCCTGTGTAGTGGGCTTTATATTTTATACAATAAAATTAACTTTTTAATCATATAATCACAGCACTTATAGAGGATTAATGGGTCATTGTGTCCAACAACCCCTTCAAAACTTAAACTAACTTCAATGGAGGACATCTCCTGCCTTGGTCGAGCTCCGAGAAATGTAACTTTCAAACTACTTCACCTCTCAGAAAAGCTTAGAGCTCATGCGTATGCAGCCTCTTCACACTTATGGTTGCCTTGACACTACAAATTTAATTCTTCCACAGAAACCCAATGCAGAGTGCATGGAATCTGTTTTCTATGTTACAAATCCTAGAGCATTTGAAAAGATCTTTAGCATAAAATAAATTTAAAGTTTAAAGATAACCATCCAAAATATACATTTCTAGCCACACCCATATTGTCTCAGGTGGCAGAATAGCATCCTTTTTATGAATAAATACTTCTTCATTTTATAAGCCAACTGCACATTTCATTACCTATTTTTCAGTTACTGGACATTCAGATTGTGTATTACAAAGAGTGTTTTCATGAGTGAGTATATGTAAATTTCTTTTAAACATGTCAGTTTTAGGTATTTTGGAGAAATGTAGGAGCACATACTAATTGTGCTTCTTATTACTTTTGAGAACTGTCATAATGTTTCCGATAATCTCTGTGCTAATTTACACTTTGGTCAGCAGTATGCAAGTACTCCCTTCTAGCCACATCTCTATCAGAACCTGTTACATTTAGTTTGTTCAATAACAATCATTCTTACTGGTTAAGGGAATACTGCATTGGACTAGGAATGGCATTTTCTAGAGTTTTTCTCGGGTGATTTGAGTGTCCTCTTTTGAGCAATATTCGCATATACTTACTGCCCATCTCAAAATGGATGGTTTTCCTTGTTGTTACTGAGATCTTTAAAAATTCTAGAAGAGGTTATTCTAAGTCAAATAGGCCAGAAATGAAAGAAAAGTATATGGCTTCACTCATATATGGAGTCTAATAATATTTGTCTCAGAAATAAAATAACAAGTTACTGAAACCTGAAGAAGCAAAGATAAAGAAAAGATGATGATTGTTCGATGTAAACTTGTTTAGGGTCAGTTCAGAGATATAAGATGCATATTTAATTGCACAGTTGAGTGATTATAGATAAAAATCATGTGTTGTATATTTACAAAACAAGAAGAAAGGGTTTCCAGTGCCTGCACTTCAATTACAGGATAGGAGCTATAGCAAGCAGATAGGTTTATCCCTGCTTTAACAACATATCGCACATAGACAAATTAAAAAATCGCATGGTTCCGGACGACTATGTACAATTGTATGCATATGCTGCTGGCTCTGGAAATCACTGGATTAGTGATCTAGCTGATCCTAGGAAATAAGTGTTACATACTTCTCAGACCCCTTCAGATTGCTCTGTGTTCATATAATTTCTCTTTTTGGACACAGGGTGCAAAAAAAGGGTGGGCAGTCACCTACCTCACTTCAAGAAAATACCATGAGACTGATGAGTCATTGACTCACTCTCTCATTCTCAGTTGAATTTGTGATGTTCTAGAGGCAGGGAGAGGAATAGTGGATAGGAAAGACTCAGAGACACAGGGATTATTGGTCTCAAATTATAGATAGAAGCAATATCCTCTAATATTTGATAGCATGATAGAGAAACTACAAGGAACTAATAATTTCTTTACTTACTTCAAAATGGCTAAAAAGGAATTGTTTAGTTTTTCCAAAACAAGCGTTTTGGAGACTTAACTGTAGCCATCAATACCAGTAGCACTTGTGAGAATTGACTGAAGAAATATACAGGTTCAGAAATGGATATTTGAAGGCATTTTCTCAAAGGAAATGAATTGAGGTTTTTCAAAATGATTGTATTTTTGCCCATAATACAATGTCTTGCTTCCAGGTGAATATTGGGAAGCAACACTTGCCAGAAGGAACTTGTTTCCTGTCAGCACTTAACGCAGTTTTCTGAGGTGACCAATATGATGTAACATACTGAATGGAAAGTTTTACAAATGGCCAAATGATGGATCATGCAAGGCTGCACCCTCGAGACTGTTACACATTTCATTCAAAGCGTGAAATAGACCAAGGGATCCTAATATCAGCAGCACTGATAAAGCCACTGGTGTGGACCTGATTCCACCTTACACCTAACCTTTAGATGATGCTACACTGCTCTTTCTGTCATCTGGTTCTCTGTCCGCGAATGTCCATCCTTGGTTCCCCTACCCAAGCTTTCTTAACTTTCTGATCCTCAGTGTAACATAGTACATTCTTCCAGATGGTCCTGCCTTATTTTGTTATGAAACATCCTCTTTTCAGTTATGAGTCCATCTCTCACACTGTGTTTTAAATCAGTGCTTGCTAAACCTCCTGTAATCCTGTGAGATTTTATAAATTGAGCTGGAGCTGCTGGTACAGGCCTGAAATTCTGAGTCCTTGGAAGGCTACTGCAAGAAGATCATAAGTTCAAGGCCTGTCTGGGGTACAGAGTGAATTCAAGGCCAGAGTGAGTAACGTAATAAGACTATCTTTCAAAATTTCAAAACACAGAATGGCTGTAGATGCATCCCAGAAACAGAACCTCTGCTGAGCATTGAGCAGGGCCCTGTGCTCAGTCAATTAATTAATTAATTAATTAATTAATTAATTAATTGCCCTGTATTCAGTCCCCACTACCATCAATCGATCAATCAACCAATCAATCAATCAATAAATAAATAAATTTAGAAAAGTGATGTCTTATTTGTTCATCCTTGAATCCCAAGAATCCAAATATATCTAATATTTATTGAGCCCTTTGCCCAAGGCATTAGTTGACATTTCATAGATTGTTCCATTCAGTGTTGGCAGCAAGCTTGTTGGACAGGTATACATATTTTCCTTTAAATGGCACCAGAGTTGGTACTAAGCCTTTTATAGTACAGTGTCAGCAAATGTCAAATTGAAAAGATGCAAACTACATTCATTAACCCAGCACATTAAAATTTACTTCAATGCCATGCACTTAGTACCTACTTAAATATGTGTTAAACAAAATTGTCTTTGAAGGAAATTTTCTGTTATTGGATTAATTTCATGGTTGATGCCATATGATATATTTTCCTTTAAAAGTTATTTGAGGAAGCACTTTCACCAATAAATAGGGAAAAACAAAACCTCTTAACAAATAAAATTCAAATTATTTATATGCAGTGTTTCTAAAATCAATAGGATTTTTCTGGCTTCAAGGCTGACAAGAAAAACGGAAGTTATCAGAGAAGTCTTCCTGGGGTGGTGCTTAGAAAAGAATATTCAGAAACAGTCTCCATTTCACTGTCTCTTGAGTCCCCTAACACCCCAAGTGGTATTGTGAAACACATCGTAAATTTCTTTTAATCTCATTCTAAGGGTGAGTTTTCAAATAAATGCATGTAAAGTCTACTGGTCGTAAAGTAAGCTGAAGCAGACTGAAATTGAAGGTTTGGAATTCGCTATCTCTAATAGGAATAAGACTGCCAGTTCTGAATAAGCTAGCCACCCAGCTGGTCTCCCTTGATTCAGCCTGCTTCAACAGTGCAAGCACTGGTTAATATTTTGAATTGAGGTTGAAAAATGTCCACAGGCACACACACACACATTCCTTCGCTTACTCCCTAGGGTCAACTCATTTTGTTGCAGCATCCACTATATTTTTCAGCATCACCATAATCTGGAATATTTAAGTTAAGGAAGCCGTATCTAAAGTGTATAGGACAAAATGATTTGTGGCTCAGAAATTGGAACTACACAGAAATGCAGCATGACCCAGGATGGAGAAAAGTATTTTCAAGATAAAGATGACTGCATATGAACTACTTGTTCCAAGCCAAGATCTTAGGGGATGAAATGTACTTTGTGAATATTCCCATGAGACACCATATAGCTCCCGTTAGCATGAGGTCCGTCACATCACAACAAGGCTGTAAGTTTAGTCAATTGCTCTTTGGTTCTCTTATATTTGAACAACTGTTAAAATTTGGAGAGGATATCATGAAACATGGCAGGCAGATGGACCCATAAAAGATGTTGATTAACTGTGGCCTCCAGAGAAAATTGGAGCTCAGTCTTATGAAGAAAACTGAGATACCACAGCATATAACCTCAAAAATGACTTTCCTCTCAAGTAAATAAAAAGGAAGGATCAACTTTTCACCAGGTCACAATTCTTATTTGCTGGGGAGTAATGCATGGCGTTTCACTGAAGTATCAATCCCACCCCTGCCCTATGGTTTTGGTCTCCCGTAGTCACTGTGGTAACAAACTATTTCTGAAGTGCAATGGTAAACTAAGATATACTTTGGAAAGACCATTTTACATGATTGGTATAATGCTATATTGTTTTTTATTGATCCGTTGGGTTTTTGGTTTTAGTCTCTTATTTACTGTACCCACTTTATCAGTTAAACTTTCATTGCTATGTATGTATATGAAAAAATATTTTCAACATTTAATGGTGTTTTCAAGCCTTGCATGGATGATTGGAATGGACCCTCCAAGTCTAAGAGGGACTGTTGCAATATGAAGTATGAGGCTGTAGCATTCTGCAACTGAAGAGAAATATGCAAGGCACCAAAGTGGAGTGTGACTCCTCAGTGTGCATTTGACATGGCCATGAAGACAAATGAAGGAAAGAACCGTCCAAAACAGCTCTGCTGAACTCAAGTGGGCTAAGATTTAATACATGGCGCAGGCGGGCAGTTACAGAATCTCTTGAAGCTGTATGCTGCACACTAAGCCCCATCTGGTGGTCATTCTCTAATGTGGTCCTTGAAATTTCTACAGGTAAGGTTTCTGTTTTTCAAAACAAAGAAGAAAAGCTGCTAAACTTGCCATTTGCAGCTGGTCCACAAGTCATAACTGTCATTCATTATCTCCTTCCTATGAGCACTCCAGATTCCCATAAGCCTTCCTTATATGACTTTCTCATACAAGTCTCTCTTCCACTCAGGTCAGGCCCATGTGTCTTCCTGGAAAATCTTTGGGTTTGATGAATTTAGTACTCTTAAACTAGCTCTGAGCAACTCTCCATGTGGTATTTCCACAAGGTCATGGATGTTCCAAGAGATGTCCAGGAAAACCTCTGCGTTTCACAGAGAGCCATCACTGACGTGAAATGCAGCATCCAGGTCATGCCACGGAAAGTGAACCTGACTGTGCTCACTGCCTAAGGCTCTCTCCAGTTGTCCATCTGGGGGCCTCCGGGTGGGCTAGGGAGCTTGAGGAGATTCCTCCCAGGGAACCTTTCCTAATGAAGGTTAGATTGCTACTGGTCAGGACTTCCCTTAAACAGAGCCTAGATCTGAACAGACAAACCTGGGCTGAGAATTATTTCTTCTTTCCCTCCTTGAGTGACTTATTGTAGTTACTGGGCAAGGGTGCCAAATGCATTATCTCTTTGCCCAAGGACAAAAGCCTGGCTTCATAAGCCTTCATCACAGACACATCACAGATCCAAAGGCATTTTCATAGACAATCCTCTATCAGTCAGTTTGGCTCATATAAATAACCATATATAATTGGGTTTTGGTTTTATAGCCAATGAAGTCCTTATCTAGAATACATAATGCTCAGTAATATAGGGGGAAGTATCACCTCCATAGTGAAAGAATTCAGATATACTAGATTGAATTGGCTGGCAAATGTATGTCTGGATATCATGAGCAATGTCACCATATTTGGGACTCAATAATTGTGTGTTTGTTTTATGTTCAAACTGATCACCTGATGTAGTGCGTGCCCTGGATGTGGTTTTCATGGATAGCTTCTGTCCAGGCTCCCCTAGATTCCACACAAGGCAATGCTTAAGCTTCTCTGAAATGAATCTACCACAGAAAACTGAAAGTGCAAGTCACCAAGTATCTTAAGCTTTTTCAATAAAAATTTATTAAAAGCTTTCCAATAAAGGCTGAAATGGGATTTATCCAACACTTGAGAGTCAAGTTAAAAAAAAATCATTCATAAACACAGCTATATTTTCATCTCCTTTCTAATTATTTAAAATTGAAATAGTTTTTTTTGGTTTAGTTAAATTTTACATGTAAAACAAAAGACAGTCATGCAAGAATAGATTTGAACTCTTAGGCATTCTAAAATTCAGTTACAAATTAAAGTTAATATTATGCACTATGAAGTGGAGCGTTTAGGGACATTTTGAATGTAAAATCTAAAAGTTCATCATATTCTAAGACTGAATTTACACATACGCAAATTTTCATTCTTTGAGTATCCGATATTTAACTTTTTCAGTACCATTTAATAATCTCAAGATGAGAGACCTATGATGTAAAATTGCAAATTATTTTTTATCACAAAACATGTAAAATTTGTCAAGTATACTACCCATGAGCATATTTTCACTAGTAATTGTTGAATTTTAACTAATATTATATTTTTAAAATATGGATTTTTATATTAACAATAAACATGTGTTGTATTCACCCTACATTGGCATAACAAATATCATAAGCTGGACAGCTTTTTAAAATCAGAAATTTAAGTGGTGGTATTTTCCATGGATAGTCAAGAGTCTAGAATTGTTTTCAACCTCTTTGCCACCTTCTTAAATTATATTTATAGGAGGTGGTGAACCAATTATATATAAGGACATACATACAAACACATCATGAGCCTGCAGAGCATTGCTAAGACTGTTTGAGTGGGCTTGGTATGCACACTCATAGGAAGTCATGAGGGTGCCACTGAGTTAGTCAAGTTTCCAACAGTTTCCACAAAGTATGATATATATCATGAAGGTTGGCAAAGGTCAAGGTGACCACAGATCCTATCCAGGGAGGGTCAGCTCTCTGATTGGAAGATAATGTTTTTCTGTTGTGTTTACATGTTAAAGACAGTAAAGCCCTCTGGCCCACATTTGCCTGGGTTGCTAACTCAATGCACGAGGAGTTTCACATAAAGATGTAACCACCCCTAAAATGCCCAACATGCTGAGTCCATCAGGATTGATTACTGAGTTTTGTTTATGACTTTGGGGTTGCTATGTAAACACTCATGCACAGGCAGCTGTGCACATGTGTGTAGGGCTCAAAAGTAAAATATCCAGATGAAGTTGCAAAGGTCTGTGCCCTTTTCAGTGAGCACATGACATATGTGTGTGATCTGATCTCTAAAGCTCCATGTGCCTTGATCTACACTTTAACAAATTGGAACAAAAGAATAGAGAGCTTCGTGTATCCAATCATAAATTGCTGATATCAACATCTTTGCTGACCTCTTCTATCTGTGCACATATAGAGATCTGCAGTGCCTGTTCCAGAGAGTTTCTGATACTCACTCATGATGATTGCATATGTGTAAGTTACTATGCACCAGCCCCATTTCCCTGTGGCTCCTGTATACACATCTGATAAGTAAATGAGATACAGAAATCCATACTATGAGTACAGACGTCTTTGACTCTATGGTACCCGAAGGGCCTATGGGTAGGCTATGCCATTAACAAACCTATCATGGTGTGCTCAGCATGCCAAAGAAACCAAGCTAGATATTGTTTAAAAACTACAGTGGTCTTGCCTCAAGTGAACCCACAATCTCAAATATACCCCCTGCCCTACTTTGGCTTTAATCGAGTATTTGGATGAGTTTTTGGTTTACATTCCCTTTATCAAATACACACACACACACACACACACACACACACACACACACACACTACAAACATAAAAACCCTGAAAATAATAATATTGATGCTTGAAGGAACTGTTTGCCACAATACACAATTTTTTTCACACACAGCATTTTAGACTGAGCACAGTAGATAACCCCTTATGTAATTTGCAGTGAAACTAAAGCTTTAAAAGACAGATTCACACATGCGTATTTGTTCAGGGAGTATACAACATTCTGATTTCAAAGCACATACTCTATCACTGGTGCCATAAAGAACTCTTTTTGTTTCTTTATCATTAAACAATGTAGCAGAAGCTTTATACTGAAACAACTCCTTAGATGGAATGTAGTGGTGGGGTAGGAGGAAAGAGATCGATGGTATGTCAAAAGAACACTTCATCTAAAGCAAACTGTTGCTTTTTCTGCCTGCAAGAAAGGCTCTAAGCTAAAGTAAATAAACAAAAATGGTTCAGTTAGAGAAAAGCCAAAGATATGATTTGGATTTCTCCATAGACAGATGTTTCTGGCTTTCACAGGGTCACTGTTTGTTTTAACAAGATGAGTCCTTCTAGCTGAAAATAACTATTAGGCAGATGTTCTATTACTATAGCAAATGACAAGGTAATGAAATTAAAAAGCAGGAAGGTTTATTTCATATCATACATTCAGATGTTCTAGTCCATATCAGCTGGTCCCATTTTCAAGCCTGAGTTGAGGTAATTCATCAGAGCAGGAGTGTTGTCAGAGCAAAACTGTTCATCAAATAGCCAGAAAGGCAAAGGAGAGAGAGAGAGAGAGAGAGAGAGAGAGAGAGAGAGAGAGAGAGAAAGAGTTAGAATTCCCTCAAGAACCTTTGAACTGAATGATCTAGAGAATATACCCTCCCATCTGCTGCTAGGCTAGAACTCTTCAAGATATTCTAATGCCCCAGTAGTACCATGCTAAGGACTAACTCTTGTCCATACATACCTTTGGGACTCCTGAACAAACTATGAACTGAAAGATCCTTCATTTCTCATCATGAGTAATACATCATTAAACTGTTGAATATTTCTCTGAATCTACAAGCCACTGAGACAACCAGCTCAATAACATTGTTCCAAACTCTGACTGGTAGGGAACCCACTGGAAAACATATTTACCAGCAACTGCTCTCATGTGACTTTGAGCAAGTAGAGCAACCTCCCTAGGTACCAATGAGCAAGCCACACTGAATGGATAACAATTAAGCTTGCAGGGAATCCTGACTCTGTAATTTCATCTTGTGGAAAGAATTCACTGAATCACTAAGATGTAGTTCTGAGGATCCGTTTGTTTCTGAGTACTATTGTTTCATAGAATAGTATACAATGAATCTTCAGTGTTTCAAACCTTATGCATTTCAAGCAGGTCCTTTAGAACATCTTATAAATGTGAACATATGGGGCTTTAAAATTTGATTGGAAATAATTTGGACATGATTACTTTCCAACATTTTTTTTTTTATACCAAGCTTGGGAATCTTTACTATAAATGTTTAGAATAGGCTCTGGGGATGGGGGTGTAATGGTGTGGTCTGAAGTGGGGACTAGAACTTAGGTTAATTTTCATACACAGTGGGGTTGAATTTAGGCTTCTCGTTATTCTCAGCCAATGAGAAATATGTGAATACCTCCTTTAGAACAAAACTACTGTCACAGAGAAAAAACTCCAGAGGAGCTCCCACGGAGGAGCAGAGACACTCTATAAATTATCCTGAATTACTTTCAATTTTTTTTTTATTTCTAGTATCCACACCTTAAAACACAAGAATTCTACCTGTAGCAAAGTTACACTAGGCTTCAGAGCAGTTTCATTTCATTTAAGATTGGACACAGCACAAATGAACAGCAAGAGATAAGCAGTTATAATGACATTTAAACTGAGGTATGCTGTTTCATTGGGATAGGATGTAAAAAATGAAAAAAAATGGAAAAAGGAAAGAAAAATGGGCAGAAGAAACATACAACTTGAAATAACTGTGCTGAATGCAGACATGGTCAAGCAAAAATAGCATGTGACTTTATTTATATAAAATGACAAAATATAAGTCTGGCTGTGAAGAGAGACAGTACAGCAGTGATTGTGTAGCTGATGGACTGAGAGCAAGAGCTAAGCATTGGAAGCAGTGAGTATGCTTATTATATTAGCTTCAGTGTTGGAATCATGGAGGTAATAAATGATAAAATACCAAAGCTGGCACTGTAAATACATGTCCTTTATCACATAGCAGTTTTGTATGTAACTGCTTGAAAATTGTGTGGTTTTATTAAATAGCATAAAATATTTTCCAAATATGGTTATTCCATCTTGTATTTCACACTATTTGGGAATAAGTTTATGTCTGACTTTCAATATTTATTTCACCTGTAGCCTAAACTTTATATGGTAAGTCTGAATGTTTATATACTCTACTGAATTTGACTCCTAAAATCAAAGTCTGGAGCCACACATTATCTGTGAGTTTTCATTTTAGGATTTCAGCTTCTTTTTTTAATTTTTATGATTATTTATTTATTTTGGAAGAGTCATGTGTGGGTGTGAGAGGATACTTGTGGGGGGTCGGTTCTCTCTTCCACCATTTCCAAGACTGAACGCGGGTCATCCTAGTGGTGGCATGCGTAGCTTTGCCAACCCTAACTTTCTCCTTGTCTTTGGTGTTAAAGTTCTCTGTTCACATGTTTGTGCTTGATGCCAACACCTAGGCATCCTCAGGGTTGCTGTCCCTGCTGGGGACAGGGATGGTGTAAGAGGCTCCGAAGAAGCAGTCTAATGTTTATTGCTAACATAGCCTCTCCGCGGGAGCATGCCTCTCCGCGGGACAGCGCCTCTCCATAGGAGCACGCCTCCTCTCTTCTGGAAACCTGTCCGGTTTCACCCTGCGGATACATTCTTACTTTTAAGTTCTTGTAGTTTGTGCCTCAAGATAAAATTATAAATCCACACGTTGCAAATACAAACCTCTGGCATTCTTTTTAAAATGGCAAATACGTCTTTTTGTTTTCTTTTAATTGTGCATTTTATACATGCATATAATGCTTTCATCCAGCCCACTCCCATTTCCCCTCCCTTCTGATTTGATTCCTCCCATATTCCTCTGCACACAAATTCATGAGTTCTGTTTTTATATTGAATCCACTTGGTACTGCCAACACATACACGATTGTCAGGTCGTCCACGGAATCATGGCTAGCCTCTCAGGGGCCACGTTTCTGAAGAAAGCAGACTGTTTCTTGCCTAGCAGCCATCAACTGCCAATAGCTCTTCAGCTGGGAGTGGGACGTTGTTAACCGCCCCCATCCATTCTCTGGCTGACATCACACTAACCAACTACCCAGGAGGCAATGCCTTCTTGGTGTGTGAAAACTCAGGCATGGTTTATGTCTAAACCATCACTACCATTGGTTCTCCAGCAGAGTGTTCTGATTTCCCTATCTGGTCATCATGGTTCTGACTGAACACTGGTTTAAGAGTAGGGAGAATATAAGTAACTATATTGTGTAACTTCCTGTTTACAGACAAGAGATCTCCAATGAGATTCTATAGCTTTTTGTATAAAGGGCAACATTCCCTCAAACGGGGTTATCTTAATCACAGAGTAAGTAACTTGAAATCATCCCTATACCCACGGTGACACATCACATTTTCACAGTGTTCCAAAGAGGTTCAAGTAGGATCAGTGTTGAGAGAGTGAAATTCCCTGTTCTCCCCAACTTTTTGTAGTGAATTTATTACCACCTTTTCAGATTCTAGCAGATGAGTTTAATTGTCTGCATTCACAAATCAGTTAGATTGCTTGCTACTGGGTCATGTCTTCCAGCTTGAAAATTCTGTATTTCCTCTATACACAAACACACGTTTTGTGTGTATGTGTCTGTGTGTGTGTGTGTGTGTGTGTGTCTGTGAGTGCGTGTGTGTGTGTGTGTGTGTGTGTGTGTGTATGTGTATACAGAGAAATTATAGTGAATAATTCACCATAAGAAATCCATGCCAGCCCGTAATTGTTTCTGTCTGAAAGAATTACAGGGATAGAAATGGAGAGGAGCCTAAGGAAAAGAAGTTCCAGCAACAGGCCCAAAGTGAGATCCAGCTCAGGGGGAGTCCCCAAGGCCTGACACTATTACTGAGGCTATGGAGCACTCACAAAAAGGGATCTATCATGACTGCCCTCTGAAAGACCCAACAACCAGCTGAAAGAGTCAGATGCAATTATTTATACCCAACAGAAGAAGCTCACCCCTCTTGTTGAATTAGGGAAGGCCAAAAGAATCTGAGAAGGGAGATTTCTATAGGCGGACCAGCAGTCTCAATTAATCTGGACCCCCGAGATCTTCAAACACTGGACCACCAAACAGACAGCATACACCAGCTGATATGAGGCCCCCAACACACATACAGTAGAGGACTTCTGTGTCTGTGTTCATTCAGAGATGATGCACCTAACCCTCACGAGATTGGAGGCCCCAGGGAGTTTAGAGGTCAGTTGTGGTAGGGGGTATGGGCATCCACATGGAGACAAAGTGGGATGGGGAGGAGTTGTGGGATGTGGAGGAGTCGGAGGGTGGATGGGGAGGGGGACGGGGAATAGAATATAGAGTGTCAAAAATGAATTACAAATAAAATTAAATTTAAAAAAAAGAAATCCATGCCAGATTTATACCAATCCAACAAAATACTCTGAACAAAGAGTTGTAACTCTATTTCAACCAAATACATAAATGAGTAAATAAACAAACAAACACATATTCTTGATGAGAAATAGCCTAGTTTAACTCTAAGATTTTCGGTTTGTTTGCTCAACACTCAGACCATCTGTTCTCTCCATTACACCCTTCTAGCTGAGCAAGTGCCATTAAACAGTGCTCTTAATATACTAGCCTATCCTCTAATTTCTTATGTTGTTAAAGCCTCAATGGATTTAAAACAGCTCAAGCTCAGTGCTCTGGATCTGTTGGTTTGTTTGTTTATCTATAGCTTCAAATGGTAGTATTAAAAATTCTTTAAACATGCTAACCTAACATAGTTAACATTAACTATCTCTTCTAATGTTGATATAGATTTGAGTATAATCCTCCCCTTAGTTGACACAATGATCCTATTCTCTTCTTCTCTCCTTTAACATTTATCTCTAGGGAACTGAAGATCCATTTGACCGAACTTCACATTAGTAAAGCAACATTGGTTGGCAAGGATCTATAAACCTTAAACTCTTATAGGCCATGGTAGAGGGCTGAGTCTCCAAATTGTTTCTCTGAAACCTGTTCTCAAAATGAAACTTCAAACTGCAAATAATGTAACTTAGAACCCTACAAACAATAATGTAACTTAGACCCCTACAAACAATAACGTAACTTGGACACCTACACACAATAATGTAACTTAGACCCCTATAAGCGGTAATGTAACTGAGACCCCTATAAACAGTAATGTAACTGAGACCCCTACAAACAGTAACGTAACTGAGATGCCTACAAATAATAATGTAACTTAGACCCCTACAAATAATAATGTAACTTAGACAACAAACAATAATGTAACTTAGACCCCTACAAACAATAATGTAACTTAGACCCCTACAAACAATAATGTAACTGAGACCCCTACAAACAGTAATGTAATTTAGACCCCTATAAGCAGTAATGTAACTGAGACCCCTACAAACAATAGTGTAACTTAGACCCCTACAAACAATAATGTAAATTAGACCCCTATAAACAGTAATGTAACTGAGACCCCTATAAACAGTAATGTAACTGAGACCCCTACAAACAGTAATGTAAATGAAACCCCTACAAACAATAATGTAACTTGGACACCTACAAACAATAATGTAACTTAGACCCCTATAAACAATAATGTAACTGAGACCCCTACAAACAGTAATGTAAATGAGACCCCTACAAACAATAATGTAACTTAGACCCCTACAAACAGTAATGTAAATGAGACCCCTACAAATAATAATGTAACTTAGACCCCTACAAACAGTAATGTAACTTAGACCTCTATAAACCCTTGTGACTGCTTTGAGAAAAGGCAGTTAAGGTTAGAAGAAAGATCTTCATCTTTCTAACAAACCTTCTCCAAGTATGAGCATTCAAACACTGCAATTTACTAAATGGAATGATACAGGCCTCAACAAAAATGTCAACTGTCTTCCCTCAGGGTGAATGATTGGAAAAAATGACCAAGGTGCATGATTGGGAACATTGACCAAGATGCAAGATTGGGAAGATTGACCAAGGTGCATGATTGGAAAGATTCAACCAAGAAAGGATGCATGCAGAGGTCTGGGCTAGAAGCATGGACAGTCCATAGGGCAAGGAAATTACAGGGAAGCATTCACCATGAGAAATCCATGCCAGATATATACTGATAAAACAAAATAATCTATGAACAGAGAGCTTACTTTATTACATGATACAAAAGCCTAGATGCTATAAAATAGTTCCTAGGCCATCTGGCAGAATCAACAACCCATGTGATTCTCCTATGAAAGTTATCATCTGAAGCTAGCATTCAATATGGGGTGTTAAAAAGAGAGATGAGGTAGACATGTTAGGCAAAATACAGTGGGAGTAATGGCAACTACAGAACAGTTAATAATGTTTTAAATATTTTCAAGTGGTGATTCATTTGCACTCATAAGCACCACCCCTTATATAATAGAACCAAAGGGTATGGAGTTAAATCAGTATGGCAGCTGAAAGATTAAGATAATGCCAGCCCTAGAATGTGGGTTCTCAGCCATCTGGCCCTGTTTCCCATAAGCTCCACTTCCCATCAGAAACCTCTGCAGATCTTGGTCCTCTCTTTATAGCTGTGCTTGATCACAGGCACAATGTTAGGGGTCACTGTTATATGAACTAATATTTGAGCTTATGCCAGTGCAGATAGCCATGAGAGTCAAGGAGATGTTAGATTCCTGAGAAGATCTGAAAAGGGAAAATGTCCCTATAGGAGAATTTTTAGCACAGAGATTTGATGCTTTGTAAGTAATCTCTTAATGGTCTATGTAGATGTAAATTGCTTGTATTTTGGTTGTGAGCCTAGCCTTGAATGGCTGAGCTGTCTCTCCAGCTCTGCAAATCTCTCATTTAACCTTTTACAGTTTCATTAGATTGTGTACTTATAGAAAATATCTGATATAAAATCCATGCTCTTTGTTTTTGGTTTTTTATTTATTTCTTTTTTTACTCTTAACCTACAATGAGGCAAAATAAACAGCAACAAGCATGTAGAGAAGTTACCTATAGTGGACCAGAAACAGAAAGAGGAGGGAACCTTTGGCCATGTATAATCATCACAGGAAATATCAGAGTGTCCTAATTCTCCATCAAGACCACAAATCCTAAGCATTCAGGCGCCTCAAAAATAGTACCAAGATTTTGACACATGTACCTGTTGGAGATGTTCCAAAAATCTAACATAAACTGTCCTCAAATGCACTACAGCAGAATCAGGGAGCTCGTTTGCATCAGTTATAGTATTCCTAAAGATGTAGAAAGTCAATCATATGTTACTAGGAGTAAAAATTTTTCATAAGCATCTACCATTCCAAAGAAATTATGTACCATGTACACTGGGGAAAGAAATATATCTGTGAAGCACATTCTTAGAACTGGAAATTCTTATCCAACATATGTTGCATATCTTAGGGTTCCTATTGCTATGATAAAATATTATGACCAAAATCAATTTGAGGAGGAAAAACTATTTTACCTTATATCTCACAGGTAACAGCCCTTCGCTGAGGGTGGTCAAGTCAGGAGCCTGAAGGCAAGAATTGAAGCTGAGGAGGGAAAGAAATGTTCCTCATGGCTTTCTCAGCCTAATTGTTACACAACCTAGAATTTCCTGCTCAGAGGTAACATTGCCCACAAAAGGCTGGACACTTCCATAACAAAAATATGTCCCATAAGGTTATCCATAGGCCAACACAGTAAGATATTTTCTTGATTGAGTACCCTCTTCCAAAATGACCCTACCTCCTGTGAAGCTGACAAGAAACTAACCAGTATACAGTGAAATTGATATTGTTACTTACTAGAGAATTCATTAGTTGCCAATAATATTCTGAGTAAGCTACAAAATAAATTAACACAGCTAACTGCCTGGTCATTATTTAAAAGTTACTAAGAATATAATAAATCTTTTTAATGTCTTGCACTTACTAAAATGTGAAAATATGTAATATATCTTCCATTCCAACAGAATAGCAACCATTGAAGGGAACACCTATTAAAACAGCAGAGTCCTTACTAAACACATCTCACAATCAGTTCACAAATATTAACAATTACATAAACAAGCTATATCAAGAAGAGGTTTTTAAATCTCTCTAGGTCATTTTACTGACTCAAATATTTTCCAGCTTCATATAATGTAATCACAAATTCAATACCTTTAGTGAAATCTCATTAAATAAATTACACTCTTGTATAATTATCCATGCCTAATTGCTATTACCACTAGGAAATATTTTGTGTCCTAAGTACATCAGATAGAGATTAAGTAATTCCATCTTAGCCTTTGAATTAATTTCAAAAGGGGAAAATTAAACCTAAGATTGTCTGCTTATTGAAATTAAGATTAAATAATAATTATTAAATTGCTTCATTGAAATCAATAAAATTATTCAGTACTTCCAGTAACAAAGAAAGTGCAGGAACAATAGCTATAATTGCTTTGCTTTTATGATCTGGAACATGAATATTTTCAAGGTTTATTGCAGAATACAATCTCAACATGTGGTGAATATAAGTAACTGGTTTTTTACTGAATTTTTTTGCAAAACAGATTTATCCCTCTTTTAAATGAAATTTTAGAAAACAATTTCATGTCTTATTTTGAATCACTTGAAATGGTTTGTTTGAAATTTTATGAACATTAAAACATCCCTTTCTCCTTTCCTAAGATTCAAATTTATATGCTCAGAACCATGTTGTTGATGAATGTGTGTGTGTGTGTGTGTGTGTGTGTGTGTGTGTGTGTGTTGCTGTCCTTGCTATATGGTCAGTTTTATTTTCTGATATATCATTTATTTTCCTTTCACTGTTTCATTCTTTCATAATTAATTCATAAGTTCAGAAGGAGTCGCAAGTGTTATAGTATGTTAATTGATTTGAAAGTCTACGTATTTCTCTAGCTAGAATGTCTTACATTCGTTTAACCAATGTGAAAAGTGAATCAAAGAAAGAGTGAGAATCTGCCTGTTTCAATAAACTTCTAAGATGGAGAGGCATGATGTAAACTCAGTCTCGCCTCACAGATTCTGGTCAGTCACACTCGTCTCTTGACTGTCCTATCGGAGACACTCCTGTGGACTGTGGTAGTTTTCCCATTTCATTTTGGAAATGTGAAATTAGTCATTACTTTTATTGCTTTCTACATTATTCTGATTTTTGTCTGGGTACCTACTCCCTCATTATGAAGTCTACAGCTTCATGTACTTATGCTTTCCAGGGCTGTGCTCTGTCTTACTCTTCTTTACAGTAGACCTATGGTGTGTGTTTGCTTAACTGTAGACCTATGATGCGCACCCAAGCTTCTTAAAATTTGCCACTTGCAATCCCTTCTACCTGAAACATTTTTACTCAATATTTGGCATGTCGTTATATAAATAGTGTATAAATCAAAGTTTAGTGATAATTTCAGGTCCACGGGGTAATCCATGTCCCCAAATTCTAGCACTTAGACTTTTGCCAGCATTCCTCGGAAATTTGTGAAGCTGGTTTCCCTCTTCCAGAAGAGCCATTCCGTTATCACTGACAGAAAGGACACATGGCTACCTGTGCAGCCTATAAACATGCTAAAGCACATGCTGCCTCCAGGGTCCATCAGCATTGCAAGAATCTGTTACACACGTCAGAGTTCATGCCGCAATCCTGGCTCTTCTCCCTCCTCCCCTGCTTTAAACTCATGGACTCATGCTCTGCTCATACTCATGGGCGTCTCAGCCAAGAGCTACTCGTTCTTATAGCGCTGTTTATAGGCTATGGTCCCTCGCTTTTGCTCTGTCTATTGTCCATAACGTCTATGATGTCCTTGTAAGGACTTAGAGGCAGAATTGGGGTTTTGGAGCCAAGGTGTGACACAAAGAGACCATACCCTGCAACGTTTCTAACTCAAGATGTTTATGGGGTAGGGAAGGCCGGGAGCAAAAGGAAGCATTGGAATGGGGATGACAGAGACAGAGAGAGAGAGAGAGAGAGAGAGAGAGAGAGAGAGAGAGAGAGAGAGAAATCCATGTTGCAGTGTGCTAGAAATTAGGTGCTCTCTCAGTATGCCTTCAGTGACTCAGTGCCAGAGGCTAAGCTATGTCACCACCAGTCTCTAATTCTTTAAAAAGTTCCCTGCTATTCTAGACTGCTCCTGTTGCCTCCTTATTATTCTGCTCTCTCTCTCTCTCTCTCTCTCTCTCTCTCTCTCTCTCTCTCCTTTTCATGGCCAGGTCTTCTGGCCATGTCTAGTTCTTTTTCTTGTTGTTCTGGACTTCCTCTAGGTGGTTCTGGGTGTTCTCTCTTTCCTATCTACAATAGATAAAAGCCGTCTCCTTCTGCGAGCATGTTGTCAGTTCATACAGCAATAAATCTTTAAAAATAGTTCAAAAATCCTTAATATAAATATGCCATTTTTTAAAAATAGAGGTAGTATACATACTAATGTGTGCTTTAGTTGTTTCTGAGTTAAGGAATTTAATCATGACTGAATTTTTAATATTCTAGGATGTATAGTACTGTGTTTTTCATAGTGGATCAATAGTTTCGATGTATAAACATTCATGCTAAGAAAGGTATCTCTCTGTAAGGCAGGGTTCAAGAGATCAGCCTTGAACATGGAAAAGATTTTATATATATATATATATATATATATATATATATATATATATATGGAAAATTCTAAATAGGCGATTTTGTGGTCAAATAGGTGGGGATAGAGAAACATAAGATAATCATAATAAGGTTGTCAAAACAAGGTGGTCACAAAAAGGTGGTCATAACAAGGTAGATATAACAAAGTTGTTATAACAAGGTGGTCACAACAAGGTTATCATAACAAGGTGGACAAAACAACATTTTGAAACACAGACATGGTTGCTGTTTCCTAGAACAAGTGGTACAGAACCATTTATAGTTAAAATGCAGGTGGGGCATAGACCCATCCTTGAGGAACAGATATAATCATAAAAGGAATGAACCTAGATTGTCTTTAGTATAAGACGCTGTCAAGTCTGAGATGGATACAGGATGGTTTATCAAATTGTCACATTTCCTTACTTTGTGTAGAAGATACTGATGTCCCTGCTGTGCATTGTCAGACCAGCCTCACAAGTGGCAATAAACTCAATGCCACCAACCCCTCCCACAGGAGTGCTCACTCCTCAGACATCAACAGTCTCAAAAGCAGACACATTTTGAGCTGCATCATCTTAGTGTGATGCGTGACCATGCTCCTGGGCTGGAGACTATAATGTTCACACCGCTTTCATTACTTTATAAAGGTTGGGATTGTATAATGATGACATTGGGCTTACTAATGTTAGATCTCAGGTTTTTCAGGCTTCTCTTTTCAATTGCGACTGTTTGAGAATTTCATATGTTTCAATCAGTTTCACCTAATTCCTTCAACTCACACCCACCTCCCTAAAGTGTTCTCCATCTTTTATTTTTTTAAACCTTTCAAATACAGTCTATGTTGCCCATATGTTGTCTTGAGTGTGAGTCCAGTCATGGAGTGTAGTCAATCTACAATGGATATGCATATATAGATATATGTTTATGCATATGCATATATAATCTAAATATATTAAATATGTAAATAATAATCTATATATTTATTATAAATAATAGAGTATATGTGTATATATTATTATTGTTATTATGCTATCAAATGGCAATTTCTCCTTAACTAAGAATGGAATTACCTGTCACCTCAATATCCCCTCTATGCAAAAAATGTTTTGTTTTGAGTTTCAGCAGATCTGTTGCATGTTGTGAGTTCATATGTGCAGATGTCCTTTTATGTCTGGCAAACAATGCTTTCTTGAAGACATCCTCAAGCCCCAACAACTTTTCTACCTCTTCTGTATCAATGCTCCCTGAGCCTTGTGGATGACAGCAATAATATAGATTTCCAGTTTAGGTTGAGTCCCGTGTAGTCTCTCATTCTCTACATGTTTTCTGGTTGTGGATCTCTGTGTTAATGCTCTGTGTACATTGTAAGAAGAAGCTCCTCCAATGGGATCTGAGTGCTGTCCTGATCCGCAGGTCCAGAGAGAAATCACGAGGAGTCATCTCTGTACTCTGTCCACTTAACAGAGTGGTCGTGGTGGTTCTCCCGTAGAAACCGTGAGTTGTTAAATGCAATACACTTAGCTTTTAGATGTGGCTTGTCATGAAAAGTGTATTGAAATAACATGACCTGAGTACATAATAAAATTCTTATTAATGATACTATGAAGCATGTATGAAGCAGCTACTACGAAGGAAACAACATGCTAAGTGCTTTTTAATAGGCATTTTTGAACTGCAATTTTGTCCAGCCAAATTATGGTATAGGTTCTATGTATTTCCCTATTTTTTCCAGATTAAGAAGCTGAATAAAATTAGTGAAAGAGATTTCTTCATAGGACTTTAATTCTAATATCTCCCATTCTCAATTCATGATTCTATATTCTCACCATATACATCCAATATTTTAATACCAGGAAACTGATATTTATTGTTTTACAATACAGTAATCCTCTACTCTGCTTGCTATTTACTATGTTTTATTTTAAAAGAAAACTGGTGAATGTTGTTTGCCTATTACTCCGAGCTGCATCATTCTAGCCACTAGATACCAATCCCAAGCAAGAGTTTTGATAGGCTGGCCTTCCATTGGAGTCATTTCATATACTGTGAGGCCTTGAACAACTTGGCCTTACCTCTTGAGACTCTGCTACACCAACTTACAGTGGTAAGAAGC
The DNA here is from genome assembly GCF_900095145.1 of Mus pahari. Lineage (NCBI taxonomy): Eukaryota > Metazoa > Chordata > Mammalia > Rodentia > Muridae > Mus > Mus pahari. Next base: position 51,909,831 of record NC_034598.1, on the reverse strand, counting down.
CCATTTTTCCAGCCTATACATTGTTTTCAGAAACAAATAAGATTAAAGTTCTTAGCAAAATTCCTAACACATAGTAAAGCCTTGAGTTAAGGACTAAATGGAATTCGTTCCATATACGTAAGTCAAAATCTGTTGTGCTAACTCTTCTATATGTTTTAGCCTGAAAATTCTGAATCTTGGGACTGCATTACTCCGATTCTATTTATATCCTATTAATAAATTATAATTTAAGTTGCCATTAATGTAAATGGAAATACAATGTTGTTAACAGAAGGAAGTCAACAATAGCAAAACTATTTCCAACAAGGAAAAAATCATTTAGGGAATATAAATAAACAAAATTTCCACTTGAGTATTTTACTTATTTGCATCAAAGGTGCAAATTTTCCTGTGTTAACAATAAGTCATATTTACCTGCAATGTTAGTACGTGCCTATTAAATAATGTAAAATATTTTAGAAGTTTGTGAACATAGCAGATGGTTTCAATGTTAAACATGAGTAGGAAATTTCCTTAATGCATAACCTTAGATCCAGTGAAGACACACCACAAGGCTTGATAGCAAGCAATTTTGAAAATGTGGCTGCCTTTTTGTTCTTAAATAAAAATGCTGAAACCCAAAAGTGTGGGACGCATACAGGGAGTGGTTCTCAACTTGGGCTTTGTGGCCTTTAAAGTCCTATGAAGAAATCCCTTTCACTAATTTTATTCAGCTTCTTAATTAATTCATTGGTAGCATTAACTATCAAGTGGGTACAGCTTAAGATCTCCTGAGGAAAACGTACAAACTGAATAATTGTCTTTCTCAGGTTGATATCCAGGCATGGCTTTAAAGGATCCATCTTAATTAGTGATTGGTAGTTGGCACCAACTGCTAGCCTGGTTGCCATGCCCTGAGTAGGTTGTCCCAGGTAGGCTGAGAAATATGGTTAAGCATGAGTCAGTGAGAAAGCCAGTGGGCATGGTTTATTCACGGTTCCTGCCTCTAGTTTCCTGCTTCTAGTTCCTGGCCTGATGCCCCTCAGTGGCTGAGTGGGGCCTGGAAGTATAAGTGCAGTAACCTTTCCTCCCTTTAAGTGGCCTTTGGAAATGCCTTACCACAGCAACAGACAGAGAGCCAGAGTAGAGTATATTCTCATTAAGCCTTTTAATTTAATTCTTGTCTTTCTTAATGTTTTTATTTTTAGAGATGATAACATAATTACATCATATTTCCCTTCTTCCAAACTCTCCCATATATCACTTCCAGCCCAGATTCATAGGCTTTTCTTTACTTGTCATTGTAAATGAATAAATGCACATATCAGTCACACATGCACACACACATACACACACACCACACACACACACACACACACACACTCACTCATACACACACTCATATACAGACAGACAGATAGACACATACACATTCACACACATATGTACAAATACACACTCATACACACACATATATACACATGCACATATGCATACTCAGTCACACACAGTCATAGACACATGCACATACACATACACACATGTACACATACACATGATCACACACATATACACAGTCACACTCACAGACACACATAGAGCCATGCACACATGTACATACATGCACATGATCACACACATACACACAGTCATACTCTCATATACATAGAGTCATGCATACATGTTCATACATATGATCACACACATACATACATATATAGACACTCATAGACACACTCATACATATATACACACAGAGTACATGTACACACACATATTCACACACAGTCACACATACACACAAACACTCATACACACACATATACACACATGCACACATCATACCCACACACATACACTCATGCACATAAGCATATACACATGTATATGTTCCTAAATACATATATATATAAGCATATATACTTATGTTCCTAAGTATATATATATAACTTGCATTGTCTGTATAATGTTACTTGTATTCACATACTTATGGAGCTGTAAATTTGATATTAGATAACCACTTGATGTGTCATCACTGGAAAATACAATTTCTCCTCCTCTTAACATTCATTAGTTACCTAGTTCTTTGTGTAGGTCTGAGGCCTCATGTCTGAAGGTCCCCTCATCCCCATTATCATGTCTATTTCTAAAGCATGCATTAATGAGACTCCCACCCCAGACCCAGAATCTGAATTTTGAGTCGTATGGTACAGCATCTGTAGTTTAAGTTGCAGTTTTGTTTCCTATGGATAGGCTGGAGTCTGAGCCTCTGATTAAGGCTTTGAAATGCGGTGATGTAAACGCTGATCTTCCATTTCTATGTAACATGATATAATAAAAGCGGACAGAATTGTCCCTTTCTTTGAGGAGCTGCAGTAATAATTAATAAATATGAAAGTGACACAATCAGAACAGTGAACACACATATCTATGAAAGACCTATAGCTATAAAAATATAGGAAAAAGGGGCACTTTTGTGGCAATGCTGCCTCCTCTTCATTAACAACAGTGAAGGTGCCTGCCCATCCTCAACCCTGGAGAAATCAGTAGGCAAAAATGGCAGAAGAACCCTTTAACACCATTTTTTTCTCTATCCGTCACCACATTCGTCTCGGCTGTGCTTCAGTGTTTATGTGCTGCCGGTGAGGAATAGGCAGGGATTTGATTATGGCAGATCAGAAATCATCATAGTCATCGCCCTTTTCCATAATTACCTCCCACTACAGGCTGTGGCATGATCCAGCAATAGCAACTTCACGATTCCTCTCTAGCTCGTTCAACTCCCAAGGCTGCACAGGCCAGTGAAGGCTGTCATGAGTCTGATCGTATTGATGCCTTGTAAACTCAGAGGAAGAGTTGACTGTGAAAGTGAGAGCCACTGAGTGATGTTACTGGAGAAACAAGGCTGTAGGCTGTGCTATCATGACTCCTTTGACTTGTGAGAAATCATTAGTGAGTTCTTTTCAGGGGACAGCAAGATACTTCCTCTCAGGTTGAAAACATGAATGAACTTGAATGAATGGAGACACATTCCTCTCACAGAGGATGTGCAGAAATGAGTGGTTTTTATTATTTATAGAATTCATTTCATATTTATATCTAAAGCATGGAGATTGAAATATTTCACAAGTAAAGGTTGCAGCCAGGCATGATGGTACAAGCCTATAATCACAGGTCCTGGGAGAGAAAGGCAGGACCATCCTGAGAGGGGGCCCAACCCACATGGTTAAGGGGGGGGGGTCCTCTGAGAAAAATCAAAATAAACGAGTAAAGAACGTACTCCAGAGAAGTATCGCAGTATAAAGTTATTCCTGAAGATATATTAATTACTATATAACATTAAAATGTTGAAAATTATTTGACAGTAAGAATAATTAAATATATGAATATATATGTGTATAGAGAGATAGATATAGGTTATAGATATAGTGTGTATGTGCATATGTATACATTTGCATACATATACACATATACATATATAACAAAGACCTGAATAAACATCTTTGATTTTGCTCCCCAAGGAACAGACTCTCCACTTCCCTGAAATAAAAGTTGAAAACCCCTTAGGCTGATGTAACTACCACTTTGGAATCCTCACATACACTTTTGGTCTAATTTTGCTTAATCATACCATTTTTCTTGATATCTGCTTTCATACCTTTTGATGTTCTAAAATGTCTTTTCTCTATCCTCAAGCCTTACATATCTCTTGTTGAAGAGAATGTTTACCAAAGCAGCAGCCCCCTGTAATGATGCTTTTCTTATAGACGCTGACCTTTACATTATAGGACAACAAGTCTGTTTGCGTTTTCAAATCCCACCCCACCTTCACAGAGAAAGATCTCACCAGAAAAATTTTCAAATGAAAGTAAGAAGATAGGGGACATGTCGATATATTTGAAACTATTCTTTTACCAATGAGCCACTCCTGAATGATACAGATCGCTTCATTAACCTGACAGTTGCTAATCGGCTCTCTTTAAAAATTCAATGTTTTATTTGTTGGGTAAGCTACATAGAGACTATAATCTCTTAATAAGAGGTTTCCTTCAGCACACTGAAGAAATGAAGCTTTAGGGCTTCATCCTGGCAGTGCCCATTGTCAGTGTTCCATCTATGAGTTAAGATGGAGGTTTTAGGTACTGTGTTCCTGACAGTCAAACACAGCAATCCAAACGATTTCTGTATGTGTAACTTACTCTAAGGTTCTACTGATCCGAGTGCTAGTGAACCACATTATAAGACATGCAATAGCTTCCCAGAATATATTTTACCTTAAAAAATGTGAGGGCTTTTTATTAAAGAATTTATATTTTCCATTTTAATTTTCATTTTCCATTTATTAGGAAAATGAAAGTTATATTTTATACCTTCTGTAAAACTGCAGATCCTGACAAAAATTACCTTCAACCTTTTGGGTTTGTCAATTATTCTCAACTGAACTTTCATAATTATTAGTATTAGCAGTGTTTATTGCTTAAGGAAACAACATTCTCTTCATCTTACACTATTTCTCCAGGATGACAGAAATGGAATAGAGTGAAATGGTGCTTATATTTTAAAAGATGGATGATCAATACTCATTTATAACAAACACAGCAAGTTTGTCTCCAAAAACAACAGCAACGTTTGCATATACAGTCATCAAATAAGAGTAAATTATAATTTAGCATTTATTCTTTTGCATCTTCATTAATTATCTTTTATGTATGTTTTTATAATGCATACCACCAGTCTGAAGTAGAGTCAGGTATCATAACCATCATATTTATTTCAGGGAACACGGGCTCACCGTCTATGAAACCCTGTCTTTTGATAAGCTAAAGTATTGAAGAAAGGGCTGATCCACACTGTGCCTTCAGAATGTTGGTGATTTAAGCAATCAATGTTATTGACTATAATTTAATCAGTAATGTTACTTTGATGTATCTTTAAGTACAAGAACATTCTATGAAGTGTATTTGTTGATTTCACTAATAATAAATGGACTGATACTTAAAGAAAGGAATAATTGGTTTGTTTGATAAATCAATAAAACCCGTGAATAAATCACAAATTTTCTTGAGCTAGCAAGAAATTATGTTTGAATACGAAGCAAATCGTTGTTGACACACATTTATTACTCTAACACAGGAAAGGAAAGCGCCATATAATCCTTATATAAATGTATAGTACAAGGAAATTAAATAAATATTTATAGTGCTGCTACATCACCCAATGCTCATTATTTTGATTTGTAATGCTGCCAGAAAGAAGATAAACTGGGGCAATTTTTAAGAACATTTTTCATGACTCTTCATCCTTATGTCTTATAAGGGTATTGCATATAAGCAACTGTTTTATATATATATATATATATATATATATATATATATATATATATATATATATATAAAACCTCATATAGGTAATCATGCTGTTACTATGTTTACATAATGCTCACCTCTAGCATCAACAATTTAAACACCCCCCTACATCTCAATTTTATCATTGTTTCCTTGTTTTTGCCTGTATATACAGAGATATCATATGATAGAACTGAAGTCACAAAATTTTACTCAGAAACTTCTGTTGGGTTCACAGATGAAATGAGAACTTTACACTGAGCTTAGTTTTACCAACATGAACAAAATATTCCCAATAGAAGAACAGTACCTTGTGCTGAGTTCTGCATTTGCTCTACCATTTTCTCATCTAAGGTCAACTGTAAGCTGGCAGTATAGCTCAGGGGTAGAACGCTTGCCTGTTATGCACAGGCTCCACCTCAGTCATTGGGTATCCTACCCATGAGATCTGAAAGCTGGTCATAAATTAGCGTCCAATACCTTGCGGCAGCCTCTCTGAGGAGGGAAGACAAAAACTGGAGTTTGGAGCACCTAAGTCAAGAATGATGAGTGAAAATCTCAGCTGACATAGAATTGTGTAAAGGGATGGCTATGGTTTCACGTTTCATCAGCATGGCATGCCTGGGGGGAGAATTTTATATTTGTTTAAGAAATAAAATTCATCGTCCAAATTAAGTCTTGCAAAGCAAATTTTAAGCCAAGACACTTTTACAGAGGAAGTATTTGTCACTCAGCTGTTTCCTTCCATGCTACAGCATTGCCGAAGAAAAACAATGAGTTGAATTTTCAGAACTGTTTGGGTGATGTGTGGCATATGAGTATGAGTGCGACTCTGCGGGAAGAAATAGATGCTACAAAGCAATGTCATGTGAGCTTTGTACCTCCCATAGGCCTTTACTTTGAAATCTTGGTGATTTTGGTGTCTATGACTGTCACTCAGAGCCCATGTACAACTACATGAAACAGACACATAACCATTTTTGCCTCCCTGGAATCATCTCACAGCCTTATGTGAGCTATAATTACATTTTCATCATGCAAACCATTCATATTTAAGTATGTATCTTCTATGTCAGCTATAGTTACCACCACTGATACAAAAAAATATTAGGATGATAAAGAGAAATGCAAACTATTAGTGAAAATGATTAGAGTGATATTAATGACGATAGCTAACTATAAGGCCTGACAAAGTGTGAGCCATGTCTGTAGGGACAGAAAGGAGGACGTGACAGACAGGAAATGAGATGAAACCAACACACTGCAGAAACAGACCCGAACAAATGAAGCAAATGTAAAGAACAAAACATTTTAGGCATGGCATTGCAGGTATAAAAGCACAATTTAAAAGTCAGTTTCTGGGTATTTTATTCCCTATTTTAGGGAGGAATGAAGTATCCAGGTGTTGGTCTTCCTTATTCTTGATTTTCTTGTGTTTTGAAGATTGTATCTGGGATATTCTAAGTTTCTGGTCTAATATCCACTTATCAGTGANTGCATATCAAGTGAGTTCTTTTGTGATTGGGTTACCTCACTCAGGATGATATCCTCCAGATACATTCATTTGCCTAAGAATTTCATAAATTCGTTGTTTTTAATAGCTGAGTAGTACTCCATTGTGTAAATGTGCCACATTTTCTGTATTCATTCCTCTGTTGAGGGACATCTGGATTCTTTCCAGCTTCTGGCTATTATAAATAGGGCAGCTATGAACATAGTGGAGCATGTGTCCTTATTACCAGTTGCAACATCTTCTGGGTATATACCTAGAAGAGGTATTGCTGGATATTCCGGTTGTACTATGACCACTTTTCTGAGGAACTGTCAGACTGATTTCCAGAGTGGTTGTACAAGCTTGCAATCCCACCAGCAATGGAGGAGTGTTCCTCTTTCTCCACATCCTCACCAGCATCTGCTGTCCCATGAATTTTTGATCTTAGCCATTCTGACTGGTGTGAAAGAAGTGGCAGAAACAAAGTTTGGAGCTAAGACGAAAGGATGGACCACCCAGAGACTGCCCCACCTGGGGGTCCATTCCATAATCAGCCACCAAATGCAGACACTATTGCATATGCCAGCAAGATCTTGCTGAAAGGACACTGATATAGCTATCTCTGTGAGACTATGCCAATGCCTTGCAAATATAGAAGTGGATGCCCACAGTCATCTATAAGATAGAACACAGAGACCCCAATGGAGGAGCTAGAGAAATTACCCAAGGAACTGAAGGGCATCTGAAACCCTATAGGTGAAACAGCATATGAACTAACCAGCACCCCCAGAGCTCGTGTCTCTAGCTGCATATGTAGCAGAAGATGGCCTAGTCAGCCATCATTGGGAAGAGAGGCCCCTTGGTCTTGCAAACTTTATATGCCCCATACAGGGGAATGCTGGGGCCAAGAAGTTTGATTGGGTGGGCAGGGGAGCAGGGTGGGGGAGGGTATAGGGGACATTCGGGATAGCATTTGAAATGTAAATGAAGAAAATATCTAATAAAATAAGTAAAAAAAAAAAAGAGTCAGTTTAAAAATATGTTCAGATGAGTGCATGATGAATTTACAGTTGAGTCATAAGTGACCAAGTAGTTACTTGGGGATCTGAGAAAAAAAGAAATACTGCAGGAAGGCAAATCCGCCTAAAAGATATAAACCTTGGGTGACTTAGAATTTATACTTTAAAAGCAACACACCTGGGAGTGTTGTCAAGGGAAAATTGTGTATGTGGTGTGCAGCAATTTCCTCCTCCAAACTAAAACATTCCATCCTGGATGGGGAACTCATTAAGACTCAGGACGTTTTAAAGGGATGCTGGACAAGATTGAGAAAGTAAACAACTCACAAGTTTTAGAAACCCCCTGAAATTTAGTAGATTCTCCAAATCTCCCTCCCACAAGGGCTTATACTCAGGATTTACTGGGAGGAGAAAATACTCTGAATTATTGAGCTGCTTGTTACTCAAGTGGAGATCTCCAGAAATTCAGGTTCCATGATGAATTTTGTTTTTTGGTGATGCGAGCTGACTTTGAGTTACCCATCCTCCTGTAAATAACCCCAATCAATCCATTGGTTCACCAAATATACATTGGTAGTATTATTTAAACCTATTTTTAGTTCTATATCTCAGGTGAATAGACTTGTGATCATGTATCCCCAGGAAAACTTTCACATACTATCGTTGTTGACCAAATAAGTGCAAAAAAAAAAAAAAAAAAAAAAAATAGCATGGATTGGATGGACTCTGGAAAAGTCTATGAGATCAGTTGCACAACCTTTGTAGTCAGTAATAAGACATGCAAATGAGGTTCAGCAGTTTAACTTCCACATTTGCCTCTGATTTGGTTAGGAAATTGCAATAGAAGATGAGACGGACATGTTGGCTCACCATCGGTTACAGTTGGCAGCTTCCAAGGGAAACAGAATAGAAGTTGGCTATATGTTAAAAAGCCATGAGCCACACTATGAGGCTGAGATCTGTGAGACTGAAACACATGGAAAGAAGCAAACAATGAGGAAGAAGAGATCAAGGTAAAAGTGATAAAAGATGCCCTCAGATCCAACCTTTTATACAGCAAGAGGGAAAAATCCATGGTTCGGTAAGCAGATGGGTAGCATATAAATAAATGTAAGAGGGTGTAATAGTCAGGAGTGTTCTGTCTCTCAGCTGCTTGAGTTGAAAAGGCCTTTAAATAAAGAATGAAAGAACCTGTTAGCACCTCCATAGTGATGCTCCGAGATATGAAGATAGATGGATCGGTTGCTCTCTGGAAGTCACTGTGGAAGCAGAGATACCGAGTAGAATGACTATTCATCTCACCGTGAGAGAAAGACTAAATAACTGGAGCCCATGTGAGAAATTTTAGCTCTTGGTGAGCTGGCTCATAGGAACTATTAGGGATACTTAGCTATTGCCAGCCATGAGTCAGTAAATGTCAAGATGATAGAGAAATCAGACACTGCAGAGTTAGTTATGAAAGAGGCAGTATTTGTTCTCTGTGTTATCAGGCCAAGTGGGACTGTGTTTACAGGGAACTTAAAAGGCATGGTCAACATGCACCTAATGGTGATGGAGGCTTTTAACGGCTTTAATGAGCCCTGTGGGGGTTCATCATCTTTTATTAATTAGGAGAGGCTGTGGAAGATGTGAATGATAGAAATCAAACTATAAATTTGTAAGGTGCTAACAGCGTCATGGGGGCTGAGTTTGAAAGGAAGAAAAAGAAGATAAGGGTGTCTATCCCAGTCACTCAAAGGGAGACTTGTCACGAATTGTGTCAAGCCAGGAAGCCCAGGGACAAAACTAAACAGTCAACTCCTGGGATAGTGAACTGCTGAAAGGCTTTAAAGCCTGCACAACAACTTACAGGAGACATAAACGATAAAATAATACATATAAAAAAGATTTAACTTGACTCAGGACTGGGCAATTATCCCCCAGAGTATGTTGTGTGAAGTATACAGGGGGTGGAAATGGTTTACCCAGACAAAGGGCCTTTCATCAGCCACACACAGCTGATGAAGAAGCATGGGCCAGAATGATGGCCTGAAGTCTCTGAGAACCAAGGTACTGGCTCTGTCAATGAGTTCAGCAGGCTTGGGTGACTCTCTTAAGCCTGAACCAGGCTGATAAATGTAGACTACCTCCAGTGAGCCCATCAAGGTTGGGGGGTGGGTGCGCATGGTCCCACTGCAATAAAAGTGCACCAGACAGAAGTAGCTGAATGGTTCAAGAAAATGGATCTCTATGAATCAGAGAGGCCAAGATGGGCTATAGTTCCTGCTACTGTTGTACCCCATATTATTTATTGATGAATGAACTGATAGACATGCTGAAGTCTTCCATGCTGTATCAGGACCTGCTACTGTTTTCCTCAGGATCCCCTCAGCTGGGTGAGACCAGCCAGCACTTATTTGCCTGGTGATAGGGCTTCACACTTCCCTGGATACATGCTGTAAAAATGTCTTCCGAACCAATGAACCTTTATCTCACATCTATGTTCTACCTGGGATTCACTTAGCTTCCAGATTCCAGTCCTTATTCAACTTCAAGGTTGTGTGAGACCTGTCCTTCTTAGATCTGGCCAACTCTGATGCTGTGGGTTGTATCCAAGTCTTGTAAAAAGCCTGTGGATGAGCTGTGAGACAGCAGCGGATTAAGTGAAAGCAACTTTAGTGGATAGGAAGGGCCTCCTCTATCAGGCTGTTGGTAAAAATCTCAATACCAAGGATGAGTTGCTTCTTCAGTATCACAGTTGGCCAGATCTGTGAAGGACAGGTCTCACCCACCACTTGAAGGTGAATAAAGACTGCAATATGAAAACTAAGTGAGTTACAGGTACTACCAAGAAGTGAGATGAAGAAAGCCAGCCCTGAACAGGTGGAGGCTTCATCTGAAGTCACTCAGAGATGCATCTACACAGGAAGCAGATTGCAGAGGCTGAGCAAGACATCTGTGATTTGAAAGACACCACATGTTCCTATACGTACGTTCTAAGTGGTTTGCTTTTTAAAGTTCAGAAAATAGGAGCTAGATTTTAGGAAAAGTCAATCAATTATACATTCATCCGATGTGCATCTTGGGAATTAGAAAGACATAGTTCTTAGTAGAGTCACCTATGCATGGATAAGGATCAGAGCCAAATATGCCACACTGTAAAAGAAAAAAAAATCTTGGTAAACTTCATATCAAGAATATTTTTTAGCTTATCTTTAACTAGAAAAGTGGCAGAAAGGCATAGGTCAAGAATGCTGAAAGGGAAGTGTGTCAAGAGAAAGATGGAGAGCTGGGAGGGAAAAGCATGTATCTTGATGATCAGCAGACAGAAAGCTACAGTTTATCTATCATGGCCTGAGATAAAGGGCATAGAGGACACCAATCTTTGCATAAGCTGGTAGGCAAAATCATTTTCTACTCATCAGGCTAAATGAGGTAGAGAAGACTTGAGAGAGATTCCAGGACAAGTAAGATAATATAAGTTTAGACAACTTGACACAATCTACTAAAAAGTCAAGTGAGCAATTTTCTAACCTGCCCCAGGAAATGTCTTTGGGAGATGTTTCTCTGAGCAGAAAATCATTGCTCCTAAAGGTAGCGAAGCAAACTGAACACTTCCATACATGTACTAACTCATTCCTCTCTTGATCAGTTGCTTCAAGCCCCTGCACTCTGACTTCCCTCAACAAACCATATCCTGAGATCATGTGCCAGATAAAACCCTTTCTCCCTTAAGTAGCATTGCTCAAGGTGTATTATCACAGCAGCAAGGAAAGATACTATGACAGGTGGCATCAATAAAACAGCAAACTATCAACTTTTCAAGTGATGCTAAATGCCCATACCCACTAAAGCCAAAGAACAGTGAGAAGCCAGAAAGTTATGAGGGTGAAAGATACTGGAGAAGCTGGTGTGATATTGGTAAGAGGAAACCCGGTTTCAAAGTCTTTGACCTTGACTGGGTAGAACTTTGTGAACATATACATTGCACAGTATATGAATGATTCTAACTGTAGTTGGGGACACATGCTTACATGTTCCCAGGCAGAAGTATAGGAGGACACTGTGGAAAGATTGGCTTATACATTCTGGAGTGTTTAGAACCATTCTTGCTGACAGTTTCTGGTTGCCACTCTCTGCCAGGCACAAGACCAGCCTGGACCAAAGAACAGGAGAATTGGGTGATTGTCCTTTTACTCCCCAGGGACATTGTGGCACACAATCTGGAAAACCTGGAAAGATTCAAACATGCTAAAATATATCACCCTAACTGATACTGCCTCAACTCCCTTAGAAAGTAGTCTGTCCTGACCCAACTGGGTGCTAGTTGCCGAAACTGTAGAACTGACATGGATCACAAACCAACCAGCTCTACCCGTCCCTACCCAGGTCCCGCAGTAAAGGAAAAATGAAAAAACAAGATGTCAAATTTCACTTCATTTTGACAAGGCTCTACATGCATGGCGCTGTCAGAAACCAGAGGACAACATTCATCCTCCCTCCAGAAAGGCAATTTTGAATTCATTTCAGTCACTGCCTGTAATTGAATTTAACTGCAGAAAATCCTTCTGTTGACCTCCACTTGATCTTCTCTTTTTTTTTCTCTTCACTATAGTTCCTCAGAAAGCAAGCTACTGTTTTGGAGTTGCTGAAGTGAGAGCAAAGCTTTTTTAAAATAACAAAATAATAATACTTGAAACATGAACAAGCAAAAAAAAAAAATGTCAAAGCCATCTGTTTGGGGAGTATCAGATCAGATGCAGGTAAATAATTAAAAGAGTTTAAGTGGACTTTTTTTTTCCATACAAAAAGAAAATTTCAGAACCACATGGTATAAAAAGTAGCACATATGGAAACTAATTAAAACCTTGTCAAAGGAGGCTTGTCATCTCTTATACATTGGTAAGTGAATGCGAAAGCAGGATAAGATTCCTACAGAAAGGGGCAAAGTCATTTACTTTGAAATTTGTCATTATTTATGAAAAAAAAATAGTCTCCAGAAACCAAGTGGCACATTCTGGAATGGGTCCTATTGTTTTTATGACAAATACATTCAAATTTATACTAAATTAGCCCAGAGAAGTTCAGAATCGCAGAAGAATTTGAAATAGATGTGCAGTCATATGGCGTCTCATCAAGAGTGGATTCCAGAAGCTCATGTCATGAAATCATTACATTCACATTGAAGCAAAGCCACATAAGCAAGCCACTGAAGAACAAATACTCTTGCTTCATAATTATATACAGGTAAAAGATGCAATATCTCTGAACTAAAATTTTAAAAGCCTGAGTTACATGCATAGCTCATTCAGTGCCTGATTAGTGGTATTTTATGGTCAAATAGAATTTGTCACTTGCTGCCACCATATCCTTGTGCCTTGGTAACTATTTTATTTGTATTTTACATTCTTCTTTCACATTCTGATGAGGGTTTGGTACACATAGTTGAATACATTTCATTGAATTTATTTTAGCAATATGTAAATTCCCCATTTCCTATCTTCTTAGTATCATGAACTTTTTGTTTGTATTAAATTTAGATTTAGACAAGTCTTTGGTTTATTAATTAATTATTTTATTTATTTACACCACAAATGTTGCCCCTCCCAGTCCTCCCTCGCATACTTTCCTCCCTTCCCCCTCCTCTTCCCCTTCATCTCTGAGAGGATCCTCCTCCCCATAGGTATGTCCCCCAACCCTGGGACTTCAAATCTCTACAAGATTAGGGGCATCCTCTCCCACTGAGGCCACACAGACAAGGCAGTCCTCTGCTACATATGTGCTGGGGGTATCAGACCAGCCAGTGTATGCTCTTTGGTTGGTGGCTTAGTCTCTGGGAACTCCCAGGAGTCCAGACAATGTTGGTCTTCCTATGGGGTTGCCACTCCTTCATTTCCTTCAATCCTTCTTCTAACTCTTTCATAGGGATGGCTGACTTTCATCCAATGCTTGGCTGTGAGTATCTGCATCTGCCTCAGTCAGCTGCTGGAGGAGCCTCTCAAAGGACAGCCGTGATAGATATATTCTCACCTTTGCGTTTGGGCACTGCTCTCTGGAGTTCAACTGAAAGAGGTCACCACTGGCCCCTCCTAGGTGTGTTGTATGCAAGACCACTTTAGATACTCTCATGGGAATTTGATTCACGATGCTGGTCGTGCTGAAGGAATGTGTGACATCCAAGAAGTGGTAGATGTGGAATGTAAGACTGACATGTCCTTCTTAAATGTCTCGGTAGATAAAATGGTACACTCCCCTCAGATTTCAACAAAAAGCAATCTAGTATAAAAGGGATTATCATTCATGGAAGTTTACCTTACAATTGGTAAAACTGAATAATACAGAAGACTCTGAGACAACCTATGCAAAACCTGGAGATTGGCTTCCTTTGCAAAATAGCATTTTGGTCCAAAACAATTGACACACCTTTTATAAAACAAAGATTTATTTTTTAAAAATGATAGAGAAAAGGTATGTATAGCTAATAAAAACATCTAAGAAGGGAATTCAGATGCCAAGTTGGTCCACTAGACTATCGAGAAGTCACCAAATGTAAATTACAGTGTTATTTTCTTCTTTATAAAAATATATTTTAAATGCTATAATAATACAAAAAGAATGCTTACTTTGTTAACTCATAACATCATAACTAGGAAATCATTGCATTCATGGATGTTCACAGGTGTCACTATAAAACCTCATTTTCACATTCTTCCTTGATAAGATGGTTCATTTGAGAATTAGTCTAAGACAACTTTGTTTTCATCTTTTCTCTAAATATAAATCTACAAAGATCAATAAAACCTTTTAAATCATCCTTAATCTAATTATAGCATTTATTTAGCATTAACAGAGGAGTTTTCCCCCTTTCAATTTAGAAGTTCAAAATATATGAAGCTGTCTCCTTTTTATTTTCACTCTACACTCATGGGTATCTTCCCTCAGAGGACGCAGAAAAAAACGGTCATAGAGCAGAACAATTAGATGCCACTGAGTGGTTTTCTTCATAACCTAAGAAAGGGGCCACTACATATATGAGATCAGCATAGCTGTCATTATTTAGAGGTAACCTTTTCATCTAGGTGCCCTGTGATGCTAAGCTTCAGGGCACGAAGTCTTAGGCTTGCCTTGATTTAGATCTTCTAAAACCTTAGCTTATTTTCCACCCATTCATGAACTATTTGTTGTTGTAATGAATACAGCATTGTGCTCGTTAGGAGAGCTGAGAGTTTTGCAAGGAGCAATAAGTTGTCCTTCTTAGATCGTAGCACACTGCAATAAAGAACGCCCCCACTCCCTTAAAGAGAGAGCTTAATCAAAGACTCCAGGGAGGCAACTCAAAGCTATTGAACGGTACGGAAGATTGCCAGTACATTCTGAATGTAATAGGGACAGTAAAATATAACCGTCTCTCTGCATCTTTTACCGACTAAGTATCTGTCACTAACAGAGAGCCAGACTTTGTCACAAGGCCACCCTTGGGTAGACTAATAGGAGGCAGAGGGGTTCAGTGTTCAACACACAAAGGCACCAAGTAAAAACTGCAATAGAAAATCATAAAGGCAGCCTGGAAGTGGTGGCGCACGCTTTTATTCCCAGCAATTAGGAGGCAGAGGCAGGCGGATTTCTGAGTTCGAGGTCAGCCTGGTCTACAGAGTGAGTTCCAGGACAGCCAAGGCTACACAGAGAAACCCTGACTCTAAAAATAAAAATAAAAATAAAAATAAAAATAAAAATAAAAATAAAGAAAAGAAAAGAAAAGAAGAGAAAAGAAAAAAGAAAAGAAAAGAAAAGAAAAGAAAAGAAAAGAAAAGAAAAGAAAAGAAAAGAAAAGAAAAGAAAAGAAAAGAGAAAGAAAATCATAAAGGCAGGTAATCAAGGATGCAGCAATACCATCTAAGCAAAACCTCAGAAACCAAGACAGTGGCAAGTAGAAACGATATGATGCACAAGACAAGAAGAAGCTGATGGGTTTCAAAGTGAAGGTCATTCACCAAAACTCCAGGGTAAAATGTATACCCCTGGTTTGTACCAAGTTACTCATGCCCGGCACATAGCGTTGAGTGTCTTTGCTTCCTCTGCTAGTTTCTTGATTAAGATTTTGATATTCCAGTGTTCAAGCAATTTCCTTAGTGCATGAATCTCTAGCCTGACTTTCAAGTTATCACTGAAATTTTACTGGTTGTAAGTTTTATCTTTCAATGTTTTTGTTCTTTTATGATCTACTTTCTGAGTAATGGCATTTCCACAAAAAAAAAAAAAAAAAAAAAAAAAAAAAAAAAAAAAAGAAAAGAAAAGAAAAGAAAAAGAAAACAAACAGACAGGGTTATCTTACAAGGCATGGTT
>NC_034598.1:51850109-51893629 GCF_900095145.1 Mus pahari | reverse complement strand
TCCCTCTCCCCCCCTCTCTCTCCCCCTCTCTCATCATCAACATTATCATCATCAACAACAACATTAAGCATGCACTTGCAAGCTTCCTCATCACTTCCCTGCGGTATCTTTAACTTAGGCATGGCAATCTTGCTCTTGATCTACTTTTCTTGAATTCTGAAATTGAACATATGAGCTTAAATAAATGGGTATGTCATGTTTCTATCTTGTGCTAGACACCAAATGGAATCCCTTTTTCAATTTCCACATTATGCTGATAAAGAGTAGAACAACACAGCGGTACTATTTTTAAATGGGATTCAAGGTCTCCTGGGTATTCAGGGCCCAAGCACAGCTGACATTGGCAAGGATTACAGAGTGACGCGCAGGGACGAAGGTCTATAATCACAATGTGGTTTTATCAGAGAAGACATTCTGCTTGCTTTGCTTCCTTTATCTGACATCTAATCAAAGTGGAATCAGATTATACCAGGAAAATTATATTTGTAACACTGGACTTCATCCATTTCTACAGCCTAAAAAGTAGTCATGGACCTTAGTCGACCACATCCATTCCTTCACAGGGTAAATTAGCCCAGTATAACTTATCTTCTAGGAAATTAATGCCATAAATAATACTTGCTCATATGAGTTTTGTCCAAGTAATGATGAAGAACTACAATTTTCCATTGCCTTGAAGATTATATAAAGGTCAAGAAAACAAAACAGCTTCCCTTCTACTACAAAGAAGGCCTCAGAAATAAATTTTCCCTATCCTGCACAGGTTTCATTTGCTGCCTCATTTTTCCAAAGGGATGCCAGGTCTTACTACTTCTGTTGTCAATGGTAACAGAACCAATATTTTATATATAAGTATTTATGAATTTGCATAAACTCCTTTATGTCCCATCCACATCACAAAAAATTGCAAAATAGCCTACATTTTTATGAAAGAAAAAATGATAAATTTTATTGAATGCTTATTCCTGTCTACTTATTTTGATGCCTGTGATTATATTAAAATAATATTTAAATGTTTTAAACTATTCTAACCCTTTCTTTTGCTTTGTCTTCCTTGTACATTATCAATTAGATATAAAATTATTTGACTTTTCTTTGTAGTTGTCACCAATTTTGCATTCCTATCATGGCATCTTCAATATACCAGTGATTGTTTCTCAATCTATTGATATTTCATTACTGACTAAAATAGAATGTGGGATATATTAGAAATTTAAGGGACTAAAATGTCCCCACAGATTAAAATAAGTTAGAGTACCAGATACATTCTAGAAACTTCCTTCTGAATGAATTTGATCTAATGAAAAGAAGTATACACAAGCACATAGTAGGACAGAGTTGTTACTCGGGTCAGAGAGTACACCTGGCAGGTGTGAAGCCTTGGGTTTGCTCTCTGGCCCTGGTGATGGTGAAGGCTTAGTGGCAAGACAGAACTGATGCAGTGATTGATAAGAGAATATGTACCAAGGGGCAGGATTTGGACAGAGGGGTGGAATGGTGGGCATTGAGTGAGGGTAAGGTGACCCGAAGGGTGTGGGGAGATCTGATGGTAAATCAAGAAAATCCAAGAACTCAGCAGAGCCTCTTCAATATGAGGATAGTGAGAAAAAAAATTAAATGGAAATTTTATAGTAGTTGATGCAAATCAAATGTTTCAGAAAAGAATTTAAAGATCTGCTTAATAGTTTAATCTTTTTTCCAAAGTACAATGAGCTCTTCAGTGTCTAGATCAGAGATTATCAACCTGTGGGCCATGACCCCTTTGGTGGTCACATATCAGATATCCTGCATCTCATATAATTACACTACAATTCATAACAGTAGCAAAATGAAGTAATGAAGTAGCAACTAAATAATTTATGGCTGGTGTCCCTACAACATGAGGAACTATATTAAAGTATTGTAGCATTAGGAAGGTTGAGAACCACTAGTCTAGACATTTTAAAAGTGGCACTCTATCTCACTGTAGTACAGGGCAGGAATTAAATAGAGTCCACAGTCCAAGAAGTAGACAGTCATTATTCCAGCCTTGACTGTAAGCCTTTCTTTTGGGGACCATGAGGCTCAGTGAGGCAACCTGTGTCACCGCAAGGACAGATCTGAACTTTCAAAGTACAAACAGTGATTAGAATTTGAGCTCTGGGTGGGGAAATGTCATCAAGGAATCAAAAGCAATAACATATTGTAGATGTAAACTACACTGGAAAACTAGCTAATTCTAGAGAGACATATGCATGACAATACCTTTTAGCCAAGGTAATTTCAGTGATATAGCACATGTGTGGCATGTGCAAGGTCCCGGGTTTGGTCCTTAGCATTGAGCAAGACAAGGCTACAAAAGAAAAAAGAAAAGATCAGCCTTTATGTTAATAACAGTGTTTCCAGATGTGCAGGGATGGCAGTGGTGACAACTTTTATACAGATTTCCACAAGCGAGCCACACCAGCAGAACACACGCAACAATCACTACCACTAGTTCTGATCTCCATTGGTTTCGTATTATATTTCCTTACTTACTCTTGAGGGAAGAGGGAGACACATGTGAGGTGGTGTTGGTGTGGAAGTCAAAGGACAACTTGCTTAAGTCACTTCTCTTCTTCCACATGTAGATCTCAGAAATCAAAATTAGATCGGCAAGCAGCGAGCACATTTACTGGCTGAGCCATCACACTGGCCTATTAGTTACTGTTAAGAAGTTTCTTTTGACAGGCGTGGTGGCGCACGCCTTTAATCCCAGCACACGGGGGGGGGGGGGCAGAGGCAGGCAGATTTCTGAGTTCGGCAATACAGAGAAACCCTGTCTCGAAAAAATCCAACCAACCAACCAAACAAACAAACAACAATAACAACAAAACAAACATCAAAAAAAGTTTCTTTTGAACTATTCTGTGTGGGACCATGAAAGGCAGCCTGTTTTCTGATCGAGTTAGCCTTAAACCCCAGAGTCTCAGCAAATTAATCTGCAAGACCGGAAGGCCCATTTGCCAGGCTCCTAGACACTAGGCTCCTAACAGGAGGCCCCAGCTCCATAATTCTGTGGCCATCAGTCACATAGGCTGTCTGGACTCCACCCCCAGAGTTATTGGGCAACCACCAGGTCTCCTCCTCCCCACAGTTACCTGGCAACAGCTAGGTAGGCCAGCCCACTATAAAAGGGGTTGTTCCTCCTTCTCCCTCTCTAGAGCAATGGAGCAGGTCTTTCGCTAACCAGCTGCTCTAACCTCCTTCGGGCAAGCCTAGGACTCTCCGCCCGCAGGAACCAGCCAGAGCACCCCCTCCCTGCCCTTTTCCCTTTGGTACCAGGACAGAGGCTGCCCACACTCCATTCTCAGCTCTGCAGGGCAGAGGCATGGGGTGCGCAGTCAAACTTCACATGTCCTGCCTCACCCAGCGGCCCAAGGGGGCCCCCACCTTAATACCCACAATTCTAGTCAGTATGTAGCAGTACTGTAGCATGATACTAGAAGTCAAGGGTTTGAATTAAGAACCAATAGTTTGAATTCAAATTACATGCCTGTTGTTTCTTTTAACATCCATGGTATTGTCCAAGTACTCTTTGCTTTGATGTAATCACTTATAAAATTGGGAATACAACATACTTGCCTAAGGGATGGTTGTACTACTGCATGGATATGTTAGAAATACAATAAGGCTTTAGGACTCTAGGAATCTCTGTCACTGTGGTATTTCAGTATGTAGTTCTACACAATTCTGAGAACATTTCTTATGCTTTCTTGGCTTGATCTATGCAATTCTAGTACTTCAAAACTGATAGACAACAGCAGGAAAAATTTCAAAGTAGAAATAACCAAACCCCAAAGTAATATGGAAGAAAATGTACAGGTAACTGTCCTGCTAGTGGTTGACATAGTATGAAACCTGTAATAGCATGGTGATATGGTTAGAGTATAAAACTATGTAAGGTCTCTGAATTGGATGTTCTACCATTTCAAACTACAAAACAATTCAACTCAAAAATTTAGCAAACTTATGTTAACTTGTTTGAATATTCTTACAGAATATGATCTAGTAGGTAAACTCAAACTGATCTCAAAAGGGAAGCATACTATAAACTTTCAATTAAAAAAGAAACTTAGACTGTCAGAAAAAAAATCAATGAAAATAATGTATTTACAGGTAGATGTGCAACTGCAGTGTGGAGATTAGAGGACAAATTGAAGCAGTAGTTTGTTTTCTTGTACTGTGTGGCTTCTAGCGCTGGAACTCAGGCCATTAGGCTCAGAAGCAGGTGTCCTTACCTGCAGTGTCATTGGACTGGCCAAACTCCCAGAAATCTGAAGGCAGAACTTATTTTCCATGTGAGTTTTGAAATCAACAGAAATAATTAACATTTTTGAAACTTTACATTGATCAAGGTATCATGTTAGCAGATACTTTTAACTCAATCATCTTTTAAGTCTTTATGATAACAGTATTCGAAAGTTCCATTGTTATCCTCACAAAATTAATGGAGTACCCAAACATTACAGAAGGAATTCCAGGAAACCCCATATCTAAGTTAGGGTTGCTATGACAAATACCATCATCAAAAACAAGTTGATGAGGAAAGAGTTTATATGGCTCACAGTTCCACATTGCTGCTCATTATTGAAGGAAATCAGGACAGGAACTCAAACATGGGCAGGAACCTTGGAAGCAGGAGGTGATGCAGAGGCCATGGAGGGTTCTACCTACAGCTTCCTTTCCATGGCTTGCTGAACCTGCTGTCTTATAGAACCCCAAAACAGCAGCCCAGGGATAGAAGGCTCCTATGTGTCGGCTACATTCTCTGCTCCTCCCCTGTCAGGGGTGGCATCTTGGTTCTCCTTTTCCTGACATGGCAGATCTCTCTCTCCCTCTCTCCCTCTTACTCCCCCTCCCCCTCCCCTCCCCCCTCTCCCTTTCAGGGAATCCTAAAAGTCCCTCATCTACCCAACCATTGGTTGTCAGCATCTTTATTTACCAATCAGAACCACAGTGGGTAAGATCCCTTAGTGGCTTACATGTGGGAACCTCAGTTGAAAAACTTCTGCCATCAAATTGTCTTATGCACAAATCTATAGAACAGCTTCTTAACAGTTTCTTAATTGTTCATTGATATGAAGGACCCACTCTAGGCAGTACCACTTCTTGGAATGGGGTCTGGTTGTATAAGAAAACAAACTCAGCAACCCATGGAAAGTAGTGACCTCTGATTCAGTTTCTGACTCTGGGGTCCTGCCTTCAGTTCCTGCCCTGACTTCTCTCCATGATGAACCATTACCTGGAAATGTCATTGACCCAATTACTTCCGAAAATGCTTTCATCAGTGTTTTATCCAAGCAACAGAAATGTAAAATAGAAACTCAGAAGAGAAATTTTAAAATTAGAATTCTGTTTTGATTAAAGATTCTGTTAATAGAATTATATTTGTTGGCCAGTCTGGTTAAGATTGAAAGAATGAAGCTATGTACATCCTTAGGAACTGGCTTGGCAAAGTAAAAGCACCAATGAGAAGACACACTTAGAGTATGTGAGTGTGACAACCCACAATGGAACACTGTGTGATTAGCATCTCCAACATCTTTTTTTATTTATTTAATTCAATTTTTTTCTTTTTTACTTATTAAGTTCATATCCCACTCACTGACCCCCTCCTGGTCACCCCCTTCCACCATCCTACCTCATCTCTCCTCCCCTTCTCCTCTGGGCAGATGGAGGACCCCTTGGGTATCTCCTCACCCTGGAACTTCAAGTCTTTGTGTTTCCTCTCCCACTGATGCCAGACAAGGCAGCCCAGCTAGTACAACATACCCACCTACAGTCAACAACAACATACCCACCTACAGTCAACAACAACATACCCACCTACAGTCAACAACAATATACCCACCTACAGTCAACAACAACATACCCACCTACAGTCAACAACAACATATCCACCTACAGTCAACAGTTTGGAGATAGCCCAGGCTCCAGTTGTTCAGAACCCACATGAAGGTCAAGTTGCACATCTGCTACTTACTGTCTTCTGAAGTTCTGTCCCAGGGCAGATAGCTAAGGAAAATCTCTTTGACAAAAAGTTTGCAAATGGAATTGGGCAGGTGTTAAAAACTCCCTTCCTCGTCAGTAAAAGAAGGAGAATCCAGAGGAGCTAAAAATAGACCATCATGTCATTAAGTTGTACCTTAAGCATGATCCTTGGCCTGTCTCTGGGAAAATACAACTACCTCAGATGGATGCTATTAAGAAAGGATGGATACCATAATGTTAAATACCAGGTAATAAAGTTTTAGAAGACCCTATTGGAAGAATGCTGGAGATGGGCTGTGAAATGTCATAGTGACCCTCAAATCCCATTCTGCTCAATTCTCTGCCTTGAGAGTGAGCATCCTTTACTGACTAAATCACAGGGCAAACTCTGGAAAATGACAGGATTTATCCTTGGAATATACCAGAGCAAATCTGCTAGTGTTTGCGGTGCACTGTATCAGAACACTTAACAATCCTCTCAGTTACACACTGAGACTCCCCAAGCTCTATACACTTACATATCTTCCATACCTGGGATTGTGTTTAATTCTATACAAATTTTCAACAAATTGAGAATTAAATTACTGAATTAATGAAAGGATGGATAGGAGAATTCTGTTTTGTCATTTCTGAGCTACATTTTAAGCAAACTTAATATCAAAATTTATTTTTACTCATTAAGGTTCTGAGTACAAACTGTCTGGCACTCTAGGGTACTCAAATTGAAAAATGCAAATATTCTGTTCTCCAATCACAAGAGCTTACTAATGCCATTGAGGATTCACGACTAGGATGAATAGACTTTTCAATTTGCATAATAAGATTGAAAAACTAATAGTTTTTATTACCACCACCTTTCCAGAACTCTCTCAAGTTAAAGATATTTTGCAAAAGTATATTTACTGAAGCTTATGGTAGCATTTGAAAATCTGATTTGTCTGAAGCCTATGAAAGTCACTGGGTAGAAACATTGTAACATTGCAATTGTCTTTGTTTATTTGCTTGCTTGTTTTTAACCTGCAGCTTTATGTGTACTTTTCAAATAAAGAACTTTAAATGAGCTGTGTATTTCTAAAATCTTAGGAAAACATGAAGTCATTCTTTCTCATTGCTTTTAATGACCATTCCACTCTAAATATACTAGGCATTAGTTTTCTGCATCCAGGCCATCCAATTACTACTATATGGTCACAAATTATGCCTACCTGTGCTGACATTTTACTACAATGATATAATTTATGCTGTTTTAATTTCCTTTTACTTTCCTTAATGTTCATGCGTTTCTTTTTCTCAGGAAGTAGGCATGGTATAACAGGTTTTTTTGTTTGTTTTTGTTTTTGTATTGCACCACATCAAAGAACATAATTGGAATATTTTACTGGCTGATTTTATGTCAACTTGATAAAAGCTAGAGTCATCAGAGAGGCTGGAGTCTCAGTTGAACCTCTGTGAGATCCAGCTGTAAGCCATTTTCTCAATCAATAGGAGAGGACACAGCCCAATGTGGGTGATGCCCCCACTGGACTGATGGCCCTGAGTTCTCTAAGAGTGCAGGCTGAGGAAGCTTTGTGAATAATCCAGTAAGCATCAGTCATCTATGACTTCTCCACCAGATCTGGCTTCTGGGTCCCTACCCTTTTTTGAGTTCCTGTCATGACTTTCTTCATTGATGGACTACAATGTGTAAGTGTAAGCTAAAAATAAACCCTTTCTCACCAAACTTGCTTTTGGTCATGATATTTCATCATGTTATCTGCCATTCTGAAATTAGAAACCTATAGGTGTTCTCGAAATGAAGATATGTACTATAGAATATAATCTGCACCTCTGATCATTTCTATCAAGTGTGGTCTAGTGTAATAGAAACCTTCACTAAGACAAATAGTAGAAGTTCAGTACATTTGTACCTCATTAATGATACTGCCTGTGTTTCTAAAGTGACTTACATCAATAAATGTTTGAAAGATGAGTATTTCAAAAAACCAACAAATCAAAGATAACTCATTCTCAGTCTCCCAAAATCACAATAGCCTCTAACTACAGTGTCATAGTTTGCTTCTCTCTAGCTATTATAGAACACTTAATTTTAAAAGGGGGCAGCATATTTCAGATGAAAAGCTCAATAAAAGAAACCAAGGCAAGAATGAAGCAGAGACCATGGAAGGGTGCAGCTCACAGTCTTGTCTCTGACTTGGTCATCTACTTTTCTTATATAGCCCATGCCTACCTGCTTTGGCTCTAGCCCACAATGGGTTTGGCTCTCCTGCATCAATGGATAATTAAGAAAATACCCCACCCTGACAGGAACATAGGTCAGTCTGATGACGGTGACTCCTCAGATGAGGTTCCCTCTCCCAGGCGCGCCAGACTGAAGACCAAGCTTGGCCATCACATGTGGAACAGGACTCATTAGCTTCCCTTTTTTGCAGCTACTTATATCTGTGATGATGACCTTGATTGTCCTTTTGCTTGGTTTGAGAATAAATTAGCCTGTGAAAGTGTAGCTATGGATGTATCTACAAAGCTAGATCAAGAAAGAATTTACAGAAAGCATACTCTGAAATGAGACCCTGGGCAGAATAAGAAAAAAATAGGAGAAAGATCACTAATAGAAATACCCCCCTTTCTCTCCCTCTCACCCAATCTCCTTATCTCCCTATGTATGTGTGTCTATCTATTTATCTATCTATCTATCTATCTATCTATCTATCTATCTATCTATCCATCTTTCTATCTCTCTATCTCTGTCTATCACTATCTCTGTCTGTCTGTCTCTCCCTCTCACTCCTTCCAGGTTTCCATTAGTTAAACATCTCTGCTCCAATTTGCACTCCAGACAATTATTGACAAAGCACTCTGGAAATATGAGTAAGAGCAAATATTTTCTCTCTCAAATTGTTTTGATAAGGCAGCTCCCAATGAGGGGCCAGTTCTAAACAACTACCAAATATTCTCTACCTCTAATCTATTGAGCAATTAAGAAACCTGACATTCTAGTACAAGAGTATCACATCTGAGCCTAAATGTGAAGGACTGAAGGTGATATATGGTAACTGAAAGAGGTAGGACACCCATTCTTGGTAGACACACACACACACACACACACACACGTACATACATTCACACACATACACAGAGAGAGGAGAGAGAGAGAGAGAGAGAGAGAGAGAGAGAGACAGAGAGACAGAGAGACAGAGAGACAGAGACAGAGACAGAGACAGAGAGAGAGAGTTAGTTTATTGGAAGCATTCTGTGAAACAGCAATACTGGATACTTCAGAGAGAAGAGAAAAATATGCAGGTTTGAAATCATAGTAATATCCTCCTCCAGGTCAGGCATTTCCCATCAGTTAATGAATAACTGTCTTAGCGGACTGCAAGCCTAAGCTTACAATTTAAACATCAGCATGTATGGTGGATAAGAGGATTCATACTGACATTTTCTGTGGTTTCCCACTAGTCTCATTTTGAAGCCCTGATTTCTATTGATCCCCATTTCTACGTTCCCTTTTAGACATTCCTCTTGAGAGTCATACATTCACAGATTAGCAAATGTGTACACAAAGAGGAGAGCCTGACCTTGGGAAAATGCCTTGGAACAGCAGTGGGTCTTTACAAGGTACTGCTATTGTCTGGAGAGTGAGGGCTTTAAGTGAAGAGAGACCTGTAACAAAAGCAGAGTGTGTTTGCTTCACAGTGATGACACTGTGGAATCTTTGTGATTATTTGTTTAAAATTATTTGGGCTAAGTTGCTTTTGAGATTCAGGCATTAGGCCAGCTTTTCTCTTTATCACAGCTCCATGTTTTTAGTCGGCATTAGGGCTAAAACCAAGCTTTCTGGAATGTTTAGGAAAAAATATTAACATGGTTTCTGGATTAAGGTTTCTATTACTGTGAACAGACACCAGGACCACAACTTTTATGAAGGAAAACATTTCATTGTGACTGACTTGCAGTTTCATAGTTTAGTCCATTATTATTATTGCAGGAAGCATGGTGGCATGCAGATGAACATGGTACTGGAAAAGGAGCTTAGAGTTCTACATCTTATTTCTCAGGCATCAAGAAGAGAGACTGTAAGCCACACTGGACATAGATTCAATATATGTGACCTCAAACCTGCCCCCACAGGGACACACTTCCTCAAAAATGGGTACACAGACTCCCATAGTGGCATTCCTAACAGTGCCATTCCCTATGGGCCAAGCCTACAAACAAGAGTCTATCATCAGGGTCATATGTATACAAATCATCTCAGGTGGTTGTTGTTATTATTAATTATTTATTATTGTTATTATTATTATTATTATTGATAGAAAAATATGCTACGCCAATATTTTTTTTAACTCTTCTGAACATGGTAGTGAAACTTGAAAGTGACATATGTAAAACACTTTCAGTATATCTAACTTAGATTCTTCTTTTCAGACAAAGAGGCTGAGTTCAAAGTGACTAACTGTTGTTAAAGTCAGAAAACATCACAAAGATTTCTCAACACCAGAATCAGTAGAATAACTTCTTTTTCTTGTTAAAAGTCCAAACTACTTCTAAAAGACTCAAGGATGGAAGCTGATTGGAAGGCTAGTTAGCACTGGCTTCACTCTTGGATCCTGAAGCAAAGAGGGATTAGATGTCTCCAGTAATGGCCCCAAGGGATGGAAGGACGAATCTCGGCTGACTGCCTCTGGAATATGAACTGCACCCAGAATGTTTCCCATTCCTGGGTCTTTAGCCTCAGTGTCACGGTCTGCTACTCTGCGGTATGCGAGAACCTCTAAAACTATCCTGCTAGGAGGCAAGTCCACAAAATAGCTATAGACCTTTGGTTCAAGGAGGGTGAAAGCTGGAGAGAAAAACAAAACAAAACAAAACAAAACAAAACAAAACAAAACAAAACAAAACAAAACAAAACAAAAAAACAAAGTTCCCAAGCAGTTCCAAAAACCTAACAAGAAAACCCGGGAACAATTGCCTACGGTTTCCGAGTCTGTGCACTGAGCATTCTGATTTTCTGACTATAGCTGAACTTTCCATGGATGATGGGTTGTGTTTACAGCTGAATAGTTTCACAAGCTGTCTTCCTGATGATCAATTTGGGGACATATACCAAGTTACTTTCTCTTGCTCATCGTTTCTGTGTCATCCGTTCTAGGTGAGTAGTCTCTCCAGTGACACAAAATTCTCAGACTTTGGTTAGTCATCCTCATATATCACAAGTATTTACTCCTTGGAGAGTTAACCCTTCCTGCATCATTCCCTCTCAAGTTTTTTTTTTCTTTTTTATGAGAATGCTGAATAAATCTATGAATCACATTGCTATCTCTTCTAAGAGCCATCTGGACAATTGACTGTTCTGATCTTTTGTATACGTACACCAAGTTCTTGCCTAATACAGATTTTTCTTTTTTGAATCTAGCCTCTTTTACCAACTAAGTAGGCTGTAAAAGTTCCAAATCTTCAGGGATTTTTTTTTTCTTCCTTCAAGTTACACTTTGGTTTTGTATTTTATTGGGAAGAGTAAGAAAAACACCAAGACTTCTCTTTAAACTTTTGCTTGATAAACTCACCAGCAGTGATTAATTTTCCTTATCAGCTTGGCTAGGCCCCGGCATAGCCAGGTATTTGGTTAGGCATCATTTCCTCTTTGTGCCTAGTGGCTTTTGCAGAAGAGATTAGCATGTAGTTTTGTAAAATGAACAAAGTAGATAGGTGTTTTCGATGTTTGTGGCCTTCCTCCAAGTCAGAGGGCCTAAGCCTGACCCAAGGCAGAGGAACTACTCTCTGGTTGTGTTAGCTGGTACATGGATCTTCTCCTCAGCCATGCATCCTTGTTTTCAGGCCCTCGGGGTTCAACTGTACAATATGTTAGCTCTCAGACTCTTGGGCCTTCAAACTCCACAGCAAGCTTCCTCCCCTGGGTACCTGCTTTTCAGGCAATGTTGGGACTTATAAGCTACAACATTAACTACTCCCTTGGGCAAAGTCTCTTTCTTGGTTGAGTTAGTTGCTGTTAGATGGTCCAACTGAATCAGGTAAATGGCCAATGTTTCTACACATAACTCTTCCTGTGCTTCTGGGTCACAATTTCATTACACGAGTCTCAGGATGTTAGGATCCCTAAACTCCAATTTCTAATAATATCATCCTCTGGGATTTTATCAGAAATGCCTTTAAGGCCAGTTCATGAAAATTTAGGTTTTCTCTGTCATTATTTAATTCTTCCCTATAATGTTTTCTGACTTTCTTTGGAGTCTTTGCTGGCTGTCTTTAATATAAATTTTTTCACTGGAAATCTATGAAAGACTATCTAGGTGTTTCATGACATTTCTTAACCTGTCCATTTTAAAACCATTTCACATTTTGGCAATTGCCACAGCAGCATCCCTCTGTAGGTACCAGCTTGTATTGTCTTCTATTACTGCCTATGCGGGCTAGCTTATAGTGAACTTGATGCAAGTTAGAGTCACCTGGCAAAAGAAAAGTCAACTGAGAAAATGCTATCTTCAGATTGGCCTCTGTGCAAGTAACAATTGATATAGGTACCCATGGTGGGCAGTACCAACCCTGCGTGGGTGGTCCTGGTTATATAAGAAATCATGTCAAGCCAGAAAGTAGCTCTCCTTCCATGACTTGTTCTTTACTTCCTGCTTCCAGGATCCTGTCTTGAGTTCCTGCCCTGACATTCTTTCATGGTGGACTGTGACAGTGAACTGTAAGCCAATTAGATCCATTTCTCTCCAAACTTCTTTTGGTCACAGTGTCTTTATAGCAGTGATAGATGGCAACATAGTACACTGTTTAGCAAATTACTACTAATGTATCCTACTACTTCAAAAGTATACACTTATTATCTTGGATTCGGTTGGCAGAAGACCGACATGAACTTACTAATCAGAATGCAAAACATCGTAGTGCTGGATGGTTTCCAGAAATCCTGTGGAAAAGCCATGGTTAGTTCCTAGTGTTAGGACATGGTTTAGGTCCTAGAAGATGCCAGCGCACCTTGGTTCATAGCCTTTCTGCTCTATCTTTGTAACCAGTGGTTAAGATTTGGGTTCTCACCTTATATCTCTGACCCAGAGCAGAGATTCATCATGTGTAGAGATTCATTTGATTACATTTGACTTAGCCATTTAATCAAAAATGCTCTTTCTCCACAAGGTGCACAGATTTATTTACATGTGAGCATGTATACTGTAGCACTATATACACAGTATTCAGGAGTACTTTCTGCAGAAATTTTGATAATGAGCTAATTTTAACACATTTGGAAGATGTTATCAAATCATAGCATTTTGCACTAATTATATCTAATATATTTGACTAATGAAAGCTAAGAAAATGCTCAGATAGAAGTTTACATTGGTTTAAAAAGGTGGAAATTTTTTCCATATTAGTAATCACATAAAAATTGAATTTTGATCCTTTTAAAGATATTTGGGTTTGAACAGTCTCATTATTTTAATTTTAGTTGATGAAGTGAAATGTTACAAATTATATTTTCCAGTGTATGAGTACATTATAGATACATACATACACACGGGTAGCAAAACGCAAAATGTCAGAAGAATTACCCAAATGAGTCCTGGAATTAAAATGCATCTACTCATATTAAACTAACTGAATAATAGAAACCTAGAACATAATAAAAACACACAGAAGTAGTCATTTTTAGCATTCATCATTATGTCTGGGCCCAAATGCCCAAGATGTATTCTTAGAGATATATGTAAACATCAAATTACTTTAGTAAATTATAGCATAAAATTATATCCAGTAATTATAGACGATAGCCATGAAATAGATGTGTTTAAAAACAAAACAAGAGAAGACTATTAAATGTGTTGCCCTTGACATATAATATATAGTTAAGTCTATAATGTCTTGGTGTTCACAAAGCATGGTAATATACCTAGCTGCACTCCAACTCAGGTTCCCTACAGGATAGCAAACCTACAAGAAACAAAGCCTATGGACATGGAGTCACGGGGCTTAATGCTTACACGGAACATTTACTTTATTTGATTTTTATGCCCATTTTAATGCTAACCTTGCTCTTTCAACTTTTAATGTCCAGCAGAAAGACAAGAGTTCATGAAGGAAATACTCTTTGCACTATTGTTAAAGATAATGCAGGGTTATGATTGGAGATGCCCTTAATATAATTAATCCAAAAATTATAAAAGCTACAAAAAATAGAACATGTTGATATTACTGAGTAGCACACTTTCTGGAAATCAGAGGGCAATATTAATAGCAAACATGTCTAATTCCTGCTGAGAATATCTCTTATTAAGTTCCTCAATGCTATTCTTGGAATGTCCTCTACATTTCAGCTGTTAGAAACTGTGATTTTAGACCTTACTGATGAAGCTCGGTGTTCTCCTCAGTCTCAGCTAGCAAGCTGGGGAGCTCCTTAGAGGCAGGATAGTTACACATATTTAGAAAACTACCATAAAGGGCAGAGTGTGTAAAATAAATGAACACAATTACAGTTACCTAGGTTGGGTCTACCATGCCATGAGTAGGCAATCTGTTAGAAACTTTATGTAGCAGAGGCAATTGTATGAAGCATTCATTGGGGCTGATTACATATAGGATCTCTCTCTCTCTCTCTCTCTCTCTCTCTCTCTCTCTCTCTCTCTCTCTCTCTCTCTCTCTCCACCCCACCTTCTACATCTTTGCTACAAATCTTCATGTAAGCCATCAACATGTCTGCACCATGATGTTTTTTCATTTAAACACTCTGGAGGGACATAGCTGGAGAGAATGTAGTAAGAAAACCTCAGAAGAAATGATGCTGCAAATGTTTCCATCAGCACCTCTTGACCCTCCCCTAAGAGAACATGTCCTGGGATGCAGGCACTTAATTTCTGAGCAATTGTCCTCTTACAAATAAGCAGTAAGGAAATTAAAATCTTTATGAAAACAAAAGAAAAAGATGAACATGCATGCTTATATGTATTTGTTTCTTTTTGTACATTATGTATTGAGGTTACTTGGAAATACTCTCTGTACAATTATTTCATTTTTACAGTGTTCTTTTCTACTTAAACAGCAGATAAGTTCACTGAATATATATATATATATATATATATATATATTCATTTTTTGGGTGATCATTTTTATTTTTTTTTAATTATTTCATTTATTTACATTCCAGCCTTTGTCATTTTTCCTGGTCCCCCTTCCACAGTTCCTCACACCATTCCTCTTCCCACTTGCCTCTGAGAGGGTGGTCCCCACCACCACCAGGCATTCCCCCTTCCCTGGGACTGAAGTCTCTCAAGGATTAGGTGCATCTTCTCTCACTGAGACCAGAGCAGGTAGTCCCGTGCTATCTATGTGTGGGGAGAGCAGAAAGGGGGGGGGGGTGCTCAGACAGGGAAAGGTGGCTTGGATAAGCCTGTGTATGCTGCCTGGTTGGTGGCTCAGTTTCTGGGAGCTCTCAGCAGGCTGGGTTAGTTGAGACTGCTGGTCTTCCTATAAAGTAGCATTCCTCTTCAGTTTCTTCAATCCTTCCCCTAATTCAATCATAGGGGTCCCTGACTTCAGGAAAATGGTTGGGTGTAAATAACTGTTTGCCTTAGTAAAGTGCTGGTAGGTCTGCTCAGAGGACAGCCATGCTAGGCTCCTGTCTGTAAGCACATCCTAGTGTGAGCAATAGTGTCAGGCCTTGGTGCTCCCACCCCCAACATGAGATGGATTTCCATGTTGGGCTTCTCATGGGACTGCCTTTCTTTCATTTCTCCATTTTTGTCCCTGCAGTTCTTTTAGACGGGAACAATTTTGAGTGAGAAATTTTGGCTGTGGGTTGGTAATCCCGTTCCTCTATTTTAGGCCCTGTCTATCTACTGGAGGAAGACTCTTCAAGTTCCCTCTCCCCACTGTTGTGCATTTTGGCTAAGGTCACCCACCACTGAGTCCTGACAGTCTCTCACCTCCCAGGCCTCTGGTACATTATAGAGGATACCCCCACCTCCACCCCCAGAGGATGCACATTTTATTTGACTTTAAGCTTTTACTCAAGGATCAGTGGAAATGTTTCTCATTTCCTAAATATGCATATTAAGAAATTGACTTAGACACTGTTTAAATCCCTTCTTGCTCCTTGGCTCAGAGGGGACCTGCCAATCCGAGTGCCCTGCCTGTCTGAAGAGACTTTTGGAGGCCCCCACCACACATTAGCATGGAACCCCGCCTGACCATACACCCTAGTCAAATCTGCCCTCCACCCAGAGCCCATCCTCTTCAGCCATCCCAGCTGATCCTCACGGGACAATCTGCAGAGGTAAATGGTTTGGTGCTCAGTCCTCTGAGACCCATTGTCTATATCTGTTCTTGCTCCATGGTTAGAAGAAAACTTGCAGGACCCCAAGAGCTTCCTACATCCCTGTGGAAATCTTGGGGGCTCCAAAACTAACCAGCATGAAACCCTGACAAGTCCAACTGGGACACAGCCTGCAGAATAGGGTCCATCAGTGAAACAGCCCGCACAGTCTACCTGAGGAACAGTCACTGGAGTAAGATACCCTGACTTCCACTGTCTGGCCCACAGCTTCCCCCCCCCACCTCCCCAAGAAGTCTTGCTGCCATCAGGATCACCCACCCAGCACCAGGGAAAACCAGAATGACAGCTTACAAACTCAATCAACAAGACCCAGGACAATGTGGCAGTACAAGAGTCCAGCTATCCTGCTATGACGAACCATGGATATCATAAGGAAACTGAAGCCCAGGAAATGGATCTTAAAGATGATAGAGACCTTTAAAGAGAACATGAATAATTCCTTTAAGGAAATACTTAAAAATACATTCAAACAGGTAGAGGCATTAAAGAAAAAGCAAGTAAATATAAAGAAATATAAGAATTCACAAACAGTGAATGTGATTAAAAATATGAAGAATATGAATAAAATTGTCCAAGACCTGAAAAGAAAAATAGAAGCAATAAAGAAAACATAAACTGAGGTGGTCCTGGAGATGGAAAACCTAGGAAAGAGAATAAAAACTATAAACTAACCATTAACAACAGAATGCAGGAGATGGAAGCAAGAATCTCAGGTGTCGAAGATATAGTAGAAGAAATCAGTCTATCAAAGAAAATGCAAAAATCTAAAAGGTTCATGACATTGCTTCTCCGCCTTTTGGCTAAGATCAAGTGTAAAAAGTTTATTACACAAAACATTCAGGAACTTTGGGACACTATGGAAAGAGCAAACTTAAGAATAATAGGAAAAGAAGAAGAAGAAGAAGAAGAAGAAGAAGAAGAAGAAGAAGAAGAAGAAGAAGAAGAAGAAGAAGAAGAAGAAGAAGAAGAAGAAGAAGAAGAANAGAAGAAGAAGAAGAAGAAGAAGAAGAAGAAGAAGAAGAAGAAGAAGAAGAAGAAGAAGAAGAAGAAGAAGAAGAAGAAGAAGAAGAAGAAGAGGAGGAGGAGGAGGAAGAAGAAGAAGAAACCCAGCTCAAAGATACAGAAAATATCTTCAATAAAATCATAGAAGAAAATGTTCCCAACCTAAAGAAAATTATATCTATAAAGGTACAAGTTTACAGAACATCAAACAGATTGTACCAGAAAAGAAAATCATCCTGACACATAATGAGCAAAACACTAAATTTATAGAAAAAAGAATTTTAAAAGCAGCAATGGAAAAGGCCAAGTAACAAATAAAGGCAGATCTATCAGAATTACACTGAATTTTTCATCTGAGATTCTGAAAACTAGAATAGCCTAGGCAGAGGTCTTGATGACCATAAGAGAGCACATATATCAGCCCAGAGTACTATGCCCTGCAAAAATTTCAATCAACATAGATGGAGAAACCAAGATATTTCATAACAAAACCAAATTATACAATACTGTTTCACTAACTCAACCCTACAGAGAATAATAGAGGCAACACTCCAACTCAATGAGGCAAACTACACTCAATACAAGAAATAATCTAATTTCACACCATTAAATCCAGTACAAGAGAAACACACACACACAAAACACACACACACACACACACACACACACACAATCAACACCAATGTAGCAGGAACTAACAATCATTAATGTCTCTCAACATCAATGGACCCAATTCCCCTGGAAAAAGACACAGGCTACCAGAATGGAAGGATAAACAGAATCCATCATTCTGCTATATACAAGAAACAAATCTCATCAACAAAGATGATCATTATCCCAGTATAAAAACCTGGAAAAAAGTTTTCCAAGCAAATGGACCCAAGAAAGAAGTTGGAGTAGCCATTCTCCTATCTAATAAAATAGATTTTCAACTAAAATTAATCAAAAGAGACTGGGAAAAACACTTCATTCATATTCATCAAAAGAAAGAAAGAAAACACCAAGAGGGCATCTCAATTCTGAACATCTATGCCCCAAATGCAAGGGCACCCACATTCATAATGAAAACATTCCTAAAATTTAAATCACTCATTGAGCACCACACAGTAACAGTGGGAGACCTCAGCACCCCACTCTCATCAATGGACAAGTCATTAAGACAGAGAAATAATGAAACTACCAGAAGTTATGATTTAAATGGACCTAACACATATCTAAAGGACATTTCACCCAAATACAAAAGAATATACATTCTTATCAGCACCTCATGAACCCATCTCCAAAGTTGGCCATGCAATGGGTCACAGAGAAAACTTTAATGTGTAACAGAAGATTGAAATAACCCCATGCATCTTATTGGAATGCCATGGATTAAAGGTGGATTTCAACTACAACAGAAACAACAGAAAACCTATGGAAACTGAGCAACTCTCTACTCAATGATCACTGGGTCAGGGAAAAAAAGAAAGAAAGAAATTGAAGACTGTCTAGAATTCAATGAAAATGAGGATACAACATATCCAAACTTATAGGACACAGTAAAAGCAGTGCTAAGAGAAAAGTTCATAGTACTAAATGCCCATATAAAGGCATTGGAGAGTTCTCATAGCAAAGAATTAAAAGTACATCTGAAAGCTCTAGGGAAAAAAAAAAAACAAATATACCCAGGAGAAGTAGATAGTAGATGGCAGGAAATAATTAAACTCCAGGCTAAAAACAATCCATTAGAAACAAAGAGAACAATAAAATCAAAAAGCTAAGAGCTGGTTCTTTGAGAAAATCAACAAGATACACAAATCCTTAGCCAAACTAACTAAAAGGCAGAATAAAAAAATGAAAAGGGTGATATAACAATCAACACTGAGGAAATCTAGTAGGTCTTACTTCAAATCCTGTACTCAACAAAATTGGAACATCTAAAAAAAATGGATGATTTTCTAGACAGATGCCAATTCCCTAAGTTAGATCAATATCAGGTACAGCCCTATATCCCCTAAGGAAATAGAAGCTGTCACTAAAATTCTCCTAAACAAAAATGTCCTGGGCCTGTTAGGGATTGGTTCATCCTAATGGTATATCAATTAAATTTGGCTCTCAAATGTGTTCCCATATTTAGACCTGCAGAAGGAAAATCATCCAAAATACATGTGAGAAGTAATGTGGCCCTTGAAAGGGCTGCCTACTAGTGTCTTGGGCATCAAAGACTAAGGGGCTTCCCAGAAGAATCAGGGCAGCAAAGATAGATTATAGATTGAGAGGGTGTTGAGTCAGGAGTACTGGAGGGAAATCTATGATAGCCAGCCAGAGGATTAGAACTACTCAACCTTTGAGCTAGCTAAGTCATTTCTAAAATAAGCTAATGTGTATGCGTCTTCATTTACAAAAACAGATAGCTCCTGTGATGCGCAAGTGTGTGCAACACTCTGGGAGCCAAAGTGATATAGCTAAATCCACAGCTACATGGACCAGATTGTTTTAGTGAAGAATTCTACAAGACTTTCAAAGAGGAGCTAAAACTATTTCACAAAATAAAAACAGAAGGAACATTTCTAAACTCATTCTAAGAGGCCACAGTCACACTGGCACCTAAACCACACAAAGACTCAACAATGAAGAGTAATTTTAGACCAATTGCCCTTTTGAACAATGCTGCAAAAATACTCAACAAAATACTCACAAACCAAATCTAAGAACACATCAAAGACACCATCCACTGTTATCAAAATAAGCTTCAACCCAGGGATGCAGGGGTGGTTCAATATATGAAAGTCCATCAACATAATCCACCATATAAACAGATTGAAAGAAAATTAAAACCACATGATCATCTCACTAGATGCTGAAAAAATGTGTTTGAGACTAGAGCATTCGTCTGTTCTTACTGAAGAGACTACATTAAATTTCTTGCTTTTAGCATTTCAATAGAATGTAAGAAAATTCCAACATATAGGAAGCAACATATAGAAATTTAATTATGAAAGAAAAGCTTCAGACGAGTTGAATTTAGCAGTATTTGTTTGAGGAAAGATGAAGACATATGCTAAAAACCAGAGGAAGTACAGACAGCTTCTCCCAACAGTGTGAAAATTCAGCTTTACAGCCTGGACCAAGGAAGAGAGACATCTGTGGATTGATTAGAGCTCGACATTTGATAGGCTTATCAGCTCCATGATATGGTAAGCTGCTCCCCTTATGAGTGCTAGGCACAGCTTCTTGTAGTTGGCTAAAATCCACTGAAAATTACATTCCTAGGGTAGTTTTAGCTCATTTGTATACAAATCAAATATTGAGTTTTATGTAGTGATTCAAAATTATGGAGACAAATTTTAGCAAATGATTTTCAATTTAATACACTAAATGACTATTTAACAGTATATTGTAGGCACACATGTTAGCTATTTTGGAACTCTTCACAGGACTTCTTAATGTTTGTCTCAAGCCATTACCATTGTAAAGGAGAACCTGGATTTGGAGAATCTAACTACCAATATATTAACGTTGTTGTTATGAATATAGTTTGATTAAATTCTGTTATTAAATATCCAATACATCTTGTCTCTCTCCTTCAATATAGCCCTCTCATAGATGGATGAACAACAATGTTGACTTAAGTGAGTTGAAACATTAATATTTCTAAATAAATAGAAGTTAACCATTACTAGCTAATCCACATTTCTTATAAAATTAATTAGAATACCTTGTGCACAAATTTCAGCAATTTGTTTTTATGACCTGATATTACAGTGTTTTATGTTAAGGCATAGACTATTTTATTGGAACAAGATATGAAACCAAGAAAACAGACTCTGAGGTGTCAGAGATGTCTTAATTCTGAGTCACAGACTCAGTCATCAAGTCAACTTTAAAAATAACAAAATAAAAAAAATATAGGAGAGAAAAGGTCAGAAGCATTTTTTTCTTCACAAGTATATTTATTTCTGCAAATGGTTTCAATGAATCATTTCAAAATTGAACAAGAAACAGATGCCTGTTAATTAGAGATTTGAATTTAATGACATGGTTGCATAGGTATGGCACACAGAACATCTGTGTTCTAGTACCTAACATTAATTTAATTTCTTTATAGGAGGCATTTACATTTTTCTTCATTTTGAATAAATTGGTTTTCACTGCTCAAAATAGCATTGTTGTTGTGGAGTCAATGACACCAAGGTCTTCTCCTTGGTGCTCTGCATTCTCCCTAGTGAAGGATATTCAAGAACCATAAGAAAAAGCACTAATTCTGAATTATGTAACATTCCCTTCCTTGTGGCATGTAAGGAGATTTAAGGATTAGGGGATTAATAGGCCATAGCTTATGCTGCAAGAAAAATGTTCATTTAGAAAGAAAGCCTTTTCAGATTTCATTATACTATTTCTTGGCACAATTCTTGTGAAACAGAAGATAAGAACCAGTGGTATTCTGGCTAAAAGTTTGATTGGCTAAATAATACATGCTTTGCTCTCATTTAAATTCTAATTTAATATATTGTCTTAGTTACTATATGATTGCTGTGAAGAGACACCATGACCAAGGCAACTGATCAAAGGAAGCATTCGATTGGAAACTTGCCCATGGTTTCAGAGGTTAGTCCAT
The DNA here is from genome assembly GCF_900095145.1 of Mus pahari. Lineage (NCBI taxonomy): Eukaryota > Metazoa > Chordata > Mammalia > Rodentia > Muridae > Mus > Mus pahari. The sequence continues at coordinate 51,871,667 of NC_034598.1, read as the reverse complement.
GATCAACATAGCCACAGCAGGCATGGAGCTGGAGCTATACCTGAGAGCTTACACCCTATTGGCAAGATGGGATGACAGAGAGAGAAAGAGAGAGAGAGAGAGAGAGAGAGAGAGAGAGAGAGACAGAGACAGAGAGAGAGACAGAGAGACAGAGACAGAGAGACAGAGACAGAGACAGAGAGAGAGGTGAGCTTTTAAAATATCAAAGCCCCCCACTCCCCCACAGTAATATACCTCCTCCAGCAAGACCATACCTCCTGATCCTTCCTAAACAGTGTATCAACAAGGAATCAAACATTCAAGTTTTATAAACCTAAGGGAACCATTTCTATTCAAGCCATCACATAAATGTACATATTTATTGGCTGTGTACAGTGTGTCAGATGTTGGGTAAAACAGCTACAGTACAGATGTATCATTTGCTTTCATGTTTGAACAATCTCATAAGGACATTATAACCCTCTTTAATATATGCTTCTATACTTTTTATAATATATTTTTAATACATGAACAAAGTGACAGAGGCATATGGAGAACAGGACAAATGAGTTTCTCCTGTGTGATTTAGAAAAGAGAGAGGGTATCATGCACATGCATACATACACAGGGTCTCAGTGCATGTGTTCTGCTGCTGTTCATAACATCTTTGAGCCTTTATCTTCTGAGCATCACCACCCCTGTGAGCTGGATGGCGATAACTCCTGCTCCCTCCCTGTAGCCCCTTCCAGTGAAACCAGAATATAGTGACAATTACTATGTAAGCACAATATCACATGCTCTAAGCAGTAACAGAACCTACAGAAGGTCTACCATGTGGCATCACAATGGACATCTGCATAATGCTCCTGAAACTTTCGGTGATAGAATTATCTTTGTCTTCTCCAAGGAGAACAAGCAGAGAAGTGCATACTTGTTCACTATGCTTTAAGGTACTTACCTTCCACTCTTTGTGTGATCACATTATCCCAGCTAACATGAATGGGACGACACTAAGTCTGCACTAGAAATGTTTGGATAGAACCAATTAGCCCAATCTCACCATTATTTCCTGGTGTACCACAGACTTCCAAGCTTAGGCAGTGCATTAACATTCGTTAAATGATTATTCACTTTAACTTTATGTGTATGAATATTTAGCCTGCATGGATACAAGGGTACCATGTGAATGCCTGGTGCCCGAAGATGATTGAAGAGGGTGCCAGACTCAAAAGAACTGCAGTTAGACATTTGTGAGCAGCCATGAAGGAGCTGGAATCTAAACAGGGTCCAGTGCAAGAGCAGCCTGCGCTCTGAACCACCTTATCAATTTTCTTCTACCTCAACATGTATCCTTTACAAGCACACATTTGTAACAAAGGCCTTCCATGTGGAGCCTTGGAAAACTGGAGAGAGGTAAACATTCAGCTGTTAGGGCTCCCATAGCTCCAGGATTAATGCTACATCTAGGATTCTTCAGTGATCAAAGATGCTAATTATATTTCTCAAATTTTAAAGATTAAATTCATCTTAAATGATTCATAAAAATGTAGAAATATCAGCTGTAGGTATCTTGAAAAGAGGCTGTGGGTGTTCTACTATGTTGCAGAATCATTTAGACTTACTTGGTAATGCAAAAAGTAAAAGGTGGCTAATAAAATGATTAGCATAACCAGTAAAATTTGCATATGTTTATATATAATTTTTTAGTAATTTCTTGACTCAAAAATAACTTAATTCTTTACTTAGAATTTTAAGTGATTCTGCAACATAGATACTAGAATAAATCAATTAAGTAAGGCCACAAACAGAAGATCAAATTATTAGTGGAAAACCTTGAAAATGATGTGTAGTTACACCCAGGAAGCATAAAACACATCATGGTAAATCTAATAAAAACATTTTCGATGAAAACTACATATACTACAGGAAAACATTGAAAACAAGATTAAAAGTTAGGATGATATAAAATGTTCATTGATTAAAAAGAACAATATTGTTAATATTGGTTATGTGCCTATATTAGTCAACAGGTTTTGTCTTAGTTAAGGTCTCTGTGGCTGTGATGAAACACTGTGACCAAAAGCAATTTGAGGAGGAAAGGACTTATTTGGCTTATACTTTTATATCACTGTTCATCATTGGAGAAAGTCAGTACAGGAACTCATGCAGGGATGGATGTTGGAAGCAGGAGCTAAGGCAGAGACCGTGAAGGAGTGCTGCTTACTGGCTTGTTCATCATGGTTTCTCAACCTTCCTTCTTACAGAACCCAGGACAATCTGCCCAGGAACAGCACCAACCTCAATAGAGTGCATTCTCCCTCACTGATCACTAATTAAGAAAATGTCCTACATGCCTGCCTACAGCCCATCTTACAGAGGCAGTCTTTATTTATTTATTTTTTATTTTTTTATTATTCTTTTATCTTTTTTTACACTCCAGTCATCATCCTTCTCCCAGTCCACCCTCTGGCTGTCCATCATCCTAAGCCTTCTCTCCACCCCATCTTCAAGAGGATGTCTCCATCTTGCAACCCCAGCAGACCTCCCCACCCCCTGTGGCCTCAAGACTCATTTTCTTAACTGAAGTTTCCTACTCTCAGATAACTTTAGCTTGGGTCAGGTTGACAAAAACCTATCCAGTACAGATTTGATCATTTTTGCTATAATATGATTATTTAATTCTGAAGTTCACTTGGGAAAAGCAAATCAACCCCGAAACAATGAACTGGGTAATTTAGATGCCCCACTTACAAACTTGCCATGAAAGCACATAAACCAAGTGTTTGCCACCCACATACAAATAGATATATAAGTCAAGAGAACTAAGCTCAGTCCAGCACACGCTAATTCATAGTATATCAAATGATTTTAAATAAAAGATCCATAGTATTGCAATAGAATAAGTAACTATCCCATCCATTGAGTGGTGCTATAATAACAGTACTACATGGCCCACACAAAGTAACTTCAGTTTGAGAATATTTGAGCATGTAACTGAAAAGGGTACTATCTAAACATAGTGGCTAAAAATAATACGATTCTTTTGGGGAAAAACTCCATTTTGTTAACATGGAAGAAAACACAGGAGAACTGTTGACATATCGCTCACTCATACTAACAGTAACTCAAAGGAACCTCTTGCAACAATTGGAACACACACACACACTCACACACACACACACACACACACATATCCTCTGAAAATATAAGGATAATGTGATCAGAACTGAAATTTCGTCCAAAAGATACATGACTGATCAATAAGAACATGAGTTACTAGGAACAAGCCTCCAATGTCAGATCCTAGCTGGGCTAGATCCTGAGTTCAAGGACTGCCTGGAATAAATGAAGAATTCAAGGGCAGAGTTAGTAACTTACTGAGGTCCTGTCCCTCTGGGAACAAGGGAGAATTTATACTCAGATATGGAAGAATGGAAATAATCATGCCTATGTATACTTTGCCATCCCACATGTTCGTCAATCTCATGATTAAATCTCAGAATGCCCTGGGAGCCCAGCTTCTAAAACTGAAATAAAAAGATTCCCCACCTTCTGGCCCTCTAGTTTCTGCTATCAGGTCCCTTATTAAAGGGACATCTGTGAGACACTACATATGATAAAAAGGTAGAAATCATTTAGGAGTTATCTTACAATATACATTGAAAACCTTACCAGTAACAACACAGACTTTCGCAGAGAGCTCTGTGTCTCTTTTTCATCTTTGATGAGCCCTTCCTTTTGTACACAACTTTTGTCCTGAATTCTTTGAGTAGATCTGAGCCATTGCTGGATGCTCTTTCATCTCTTACTAGCCCAACAGAGATATATTTATCTTTCTTCAATGCAACGTTTTTATGTTTTAGATCTTAGCATTATTGAGCCAGAAAATCAAAGAATTTGGCTAGATACACAACTGTGTCTTTATTTAGCTAATCTGTGGTTCAAAAGTTGCATGAGGGCTGCAGAAATGGTTCAGTGGTTGAATCCTTAATTCTTCTAGAGGATGTGAATTTGGTTCCCAGTGCCCACTTCTGGTGTCTCAAAAACATCTTCAATTCCAGCATCAGAGGATCTGACCCCTCTCCTGGGCCTCCATGGTCACTCCCACACAGTGCACATAGAGATATACACACATATAGACAGAGAAACACATAATATTTTTTAAATTCTAAGAAAAAAATAAAGCTTCACTAATCTGAAAAAGAATAGAGTAGGTGAGCTGCCCTTTCCTATGAAAAGGCCCCTCCTCTGGGTCACACTTCTGAACATATTTGCTGCCCCCCCCCCCCCGACTGCCTATTGCTGAGCAGTAATGTACCCTTCCCTTTTGAAATAGGAGTTTTTTCTCCTGAGGTCTTTACCTACTATAGACAGAAAATCTTCCTACTGTTATTTGTAGTATTATTTGTCTGAAATATATTGACCAAAGATTTCTATTTAAACTACAGATTTGAGTGAAAAACTACAGAAGACCATCTACCCCATATTCATAGTTGCTGACCTACTGACCATGGGAAGACATCAGTATCTTGGTGGGATATTATAAACATATCAAGGAAAACAGGGCACCATTAATGAGGGAAGGAGATTTTAATCAACACATTCTGTTGATTTGCGATTTCCAAAAAAAATCAAAGAGTTCTCCTTCCTCTCTGCTCTCCTTTGCAATTAACTTGACTGTTGTCTTCCTCCACGCCCTGCCGCATGGGAAAGGTGGGTGATACTGTGATAGCCCTGGTGGGGACTTTTGCCAACCCGGTGAACACGAAATGGCAGTGGGCTGAATTAAGTGTGATGGGTTTGCAATCGGGAGTGTGGTGCACTGAGGACATTTGTGACACTGTGTATTATGTGAGGACCATCAACTCAGTTCCCAAGACACTGTAAAATTAATACTATTCTCACAGCAACACCTGGACACCAAAACCAGTTTGTGTGAGTGCCACTTTTTTTTTTCATTATTTTTGCTCTGGTGTCTTTGTTGTTACTATAAATAATATCACTAATGAATGACAGTTTCACAGTTTTGAAGAATTTTTTTGTCTTATGCACTCTTATAAAAGGTCTTGAAGTCTAAGAAAATGACAACATAATTATATATTTTGTTTTACCTAAAATGTAAAGAAAATTCCCTCAGCATCTCAACTTCACGTCTATGAAACCTTAGTCATCATCAGTGGGCGGCCAAAGGGCAAGGATAAAGTAACTTGTAATTACTGGAAGGAAGATGCTAAAGGAAACAATGTGATAAAAAACTAAAATGCTTTCTGAAGTGAATTACAGAATGTGTTACTCAGGCAAAGAAAAAAAATGCTTCAAAAAGTAGTTTGTAATTAGGGCAAATTTTGTTATCTAACCCAATTGTCCTCTATTTCAGAGTTTTCTGGTTGCTTGCGAAGTTCTCTGCGACTTTCAGGACCACTCTGATTTTGGATTTGGGCTAGGTGTCTGGGGAGTCCCAGCTTCTCTCGGGTCTTGCTTCTGTGCAGCTGCCTCTCCTCCTCCTCGGGCTAACACTACCTATGGATCAGAACACAAGTTTCCGGGTGACTGCTCAATCCCAAAAATAATGTTTGCACATCGGGCTGCAGAGCGCTCTTCACCTACGTATATGAACACGGCAGGCAGGTGCTTCAGACACCTGGATAAAAATTGCACACATTTGCGTTAGAAAAAATACAACCAAGGTATACTCAGGACAGTGACCCTTTTCATCAACGCTCAAATCACTTTTAGACCATGCAAATACAGTCCATAGAACCCATTACATTTCTGGTGTTCGCCCCATTATTCTTAGTAGCCTTTGATGCATATTTAATCTAAATCATTTCAAGTATTATTTGTAATTATTTTAAAACATCATCCAAATTCAAAAATCCATACCCGAAAGAATATTCACTTGCCAACCCCAGATATTTGGTGCATACTCCCTGATACACATGCTATTTGCAAACATTTGCATATAAAGTTTTTTTATTACAACGGTGCAGAATTATTGCAATACTCCAAATACTAAATCTTAAAAATGAGTATCAGATTCAGAATCTGGGCATATTCGTACTGTTAGCTATGTTAGTAGTGTCTTTGTAAGGTTTTCTATTGCTAAGAAGAAACTCTGTGACCACAGCAACTCTTACAAAAAGAAACATTTTATTGGGACCGGCTTAGAGTTCAGAGGTTTAGTCCATTATACTCATGGTAGGAAGCATGGCAGCATGCAGGCAGACATGATGCTTGAGAAGGAGCTGAGAGTTCTATCTACTTCTTGACTACCAGGTATCAAGAGACTCTATGCCATATTGGGCAGAGCTTGAGCATATAAGACTTCAAATCCTGCCTTTACAGTCATACACTTCTTCCAACAAGGCCTCACCTACTCCATCAAATAAGGCCATGCCTCTTAATAGCACCACTCCCTATGACCACAAACACATGAGTCTACAGGGGCCATTCTTATTCAAACCAGCACAAAGATAGACTCCAGATTTCCAGTTTTATTCTTCCCCCTTACAGTATCAGTTCCAAAAGATGGAACCTCACATGAGGATATACACTTTTTCTAGGTTTGGCGAACATGTGACCTGCCTGAATGTCTTTTCTCATTTAATTTGAGTCAAATATCTAATCCTGAAATCTGTAGTGTAATATATTCCACCAATAAGGAAGTTTAAGCTGGCTGACATTGGATAGGAAGGAGAGAACTGTGATAAAACTGTCTATCAGACTTCAAAGCCACCCCATCAGGGCTTTGACAATCAATTGAATAACAATCTATCACTTTCTCAGGAAATAAAAGGTAAAAGATAATATAGATGTTCCAGGGACCTGGTTCCATGTGTCAATTTCTCCCTACACAAGCATACAAACCTAAGTTTGTATCTCCAGAATAAAAGACATAAACACAGAGAAAAGCTGGGATCAGGTGTTCTTGGCTCTGCGATGGAAAAGCCACAGCACTTTGGTAGCTAAGCATGTTGTTGTTTTATACATTTGGACAGAGAGACAGTTACTGGAAGCAAAAGAACAAGAAGGTGGGGCTGTTATGTGCAAGGAAGCATGTTTATTATATACAGCTGGAAAAGGAGGCAGGTTTTGCTAATCTCAGTTTGTCAGTCCATAATGCCCATGTCAAGCTCACATCCACTCAGGACAGCATTCACTCATGGATTACTCGGCTCCCCTCATGGGCTAGACAATGGGGAATGAGCCTTAGAAAACAGCAAAGAGATTCTGTTCCAGCAAGATGAAGACAAACACCTGAGGCTATTCTCTGATTTTTGTGTCATGTCACAAGCACCTTTGCACACCTATACATGAAAACAACACACACACACACACACACACACACATGGGTTAAAAATACACCTTTAGTGTCTAAATTACCAGAGAAAGTCTGTTTGTTTTTAAGCCAAGTCTCAGGTTTATTTCCAAAGACTTGCAGGTAATTAAGGCAGAGCTTAAGCATGAGAGATTGTTTTTTTTATAAACCTCCCCAGGTAACTTCAAAGTGTTTCCAGCTTATGAAAATTATCACACTGTATCCTCATTATGTGCCTACATTAATAGCATCTTCCTGTTTCAGAGACTTAGAAAATCTGTTCAGTGAGACAAAGGCAGTTCTGAGGAAATCAGCAATCACAGGGCTGACAGACAATATGCAAGCCTCATTCGGCCCACTAGTATCACAGGAGAACTCTGCTCTCTAGTGATTAAGTAGACATAGACTGTGCAAACAGTCTGAAAACAATAGTGTGGCAGTTTGAATTGAATGGACCCTGTAGGCTCATATATTTTAATACTTGGTTGATGGAACTATTTGGGAAGGATGAGTAGGTGTGGCTTTGATTGAAGAGTATGTCACTGGTAGTGAGATTTGAGATTTTTAAAGCTCATATCCACTCCAAGATCCATTGTGCTTATAGATCAAATGTCATCTCTCAGTTACTGTTCCAGTATCATGCCTGTCTATCTGTCTGCCTGCCTTCCTGCCTTTTGCCATGCTTCCCACCAAGATGGTAAAGGACTCTCACCCTCTAGAACCACTAAACGCCAAATTAAATGCTTTCTTTTACAAGTTGCTGTGGCCGCAGTGTTTGGTCAGAGCAATTGAAACATAACTAAAATAACTATTTTTACAATCAGTGGTTAGACAAAGGTCCAGGGAAGAAATACTCTGTCCTTATTTATTACCTTCTATTGTTAGCTCAATCCACCTGACACACTCAATTCATTGAGCCATACTATGATCAGTTCCCATGACCTCCAGGCAATCAAGCTATGACCTGCTTTACTATCCAGTGACTTCATATTGGCTTTTACTCTTACACACTTACTCCTTAATGGAATTGCGGAATTCCTTAGTGTACAACTGCATTACTCTCAAATAGCCCGACTAAATGGAAAAAAGAAAAAAATATATACCTTGACTTAGTTTGGAGGCTTGGATTCTGTGCCTCCTGTTTATTATCTATTAATACACTTTTAAAAGCAGTCAGTGGGTTATTTTTTGTTTGTTTTTTGTTATGTTCTGTTTTGTGCTGAAAACAAATTTAACTTATTTCCCTTTCCAACCAATCTACTATGGGGAATTCAACTATTCTTTTCTCCTTATAACATTTCTTTATTTAACAAACTTACATTCAGCTGATAATCAAATACACATACATTTTAATAAATGACATCAATAGATGTGTTATTTGAAGAATGTAGGAAATCATGGTATTATCACATAAGTGCTTAGCATCTCTTGTTTTATGATACAGGAAGGAGGAATAGCCATACTGCAGATTATGATCATTTTAGAGCTCTATGGAATATTGTATACCATACTTGTTGGTGAGAGGCATATTTGCTGTGGCCTAAATTTAATTACAAGAAACAAAGACTGGAAAGAAGACATGGAGGTGGAGAGTAATCAGGACAGAGCTCCAGGCTGAGTCCTTCACACTCCTTAATTCATGCTAAAGTTTTAATTAGAATCCTATCACAATCTCCAGTTGCTTCTAAATACTGGTTATAACACGACCAACCCAGAAGCATCAACTGCTTCTACTTATAGGCAATTCTTCAATCCCCAAACCCACCCCACCTCACATCCTTTTACCTTTCTAATCTCCAGCCAACTTGTATTCAATGTGACCAATTATCAGCTTTCATTCCCAAATTTTCACTATTAAATGCTCATCTTTGGGCTGAATGTATAGTCTGGGTACCAAAGCACTTGCTTAACATACACAAGACCCATGTTTTCATTCCTAGTACCACACAAAGCCAGCATGGTGGCACATACTTGTAATTCCAGGACTCTAGAAGTGGAGGCAAAAGGGATTTAAAATTAAGGGTCATGTTCATCTTCAAAGTAATTTCAAGATTGTCTTGGACTAGATGAAGCTCTGTCCTGGAACATGAGTATTTACAATAGCTCCCTGCCCACTGAAAATTCATCTCTTTGAATTCTAATCTAACATCTGGTAATATTAATTCTTGAAGGTCTTTGGGACATGACTAGGTCATGATCATAGAGCCCTCATGATTGATACGAGCTTTCTTATGAAAAAGACTCTAAAAAGTCATTTGCTCAACTCCAACGTGTTAGGTCACAGACAAAAGACACAGTGTATGAACAAAGTAAACACCCTTTCGTACTTCAGTTTTTGGTAACTGGATCACAATCTTCTGAATCTCCAGAATGATGAGAAATTTCCTAAACTTCCCATGTAAAACAGCTTTGCTTTAAAGGTAAATTGAAAAAATGTTCTTCCTGGACTAAATATAATTTACTTTGGCCCAAGAACCCCGATTTACATTCCTTCAAATATCATTCTCCATCGTGGAAGAAGCTTCATGAACATATCACAGATCAAGAAAATAATGTATTCATTTGCTAATTGTGCTGTTGGGAGCATCAGGTATGCATGTTCTAGCAAAGGACTTTCTTTAGATACCATATATTTCAGCATTTCTGACTTTAAAGTTATTGGAGGCTAAAGATCTCTGCAGGTTAGCTACATATTTCAGTATATTTTATCTGTTACTATCTATTCTTATATTTTATCTATTATTACCCATTATAAGACAGTTAGGTCAGATACAGAATCAGGATAACTTTGGTCTGGATTTGGAACAATCTTTCAATCTACTCAGGATTTCCTATTCATCCAAGTTCAGTCTAGAGACAGGTAGGGTTTCTTGAGAGAACCTCTGTGGACATAGACTACCTCATTGAAATGCCCTGTCACAACAGACTTAAACAATGGAAAGTATCATTGATTGCTACGGTCACCATGTGCTCAGGTGAACAGAAAACTCCAAAGTTCCCTCAGGTTGTCTCCCATTCCTGCAAGTGGGTGCATTCTAACCTGTGAAGAGCCAGCCCTCGCGGTGCTCAGCTAGACCTGTGTAAAGCAAGCCCCCTGAATGCAGACTACCTCTCGTTTGCAGAAAGGAAGTATGTACATCTGGTTTCTGCTGTTCTTGCAAGTATACGTGGCTAAATGATCATTTTTTCGAGCTATTGATGTTGTTTGCAAGACGATCTATCTCCTGTGTTACACTTGGCTAAGGGTTTAGTGTAAGCTTTACCAAGGGTTATAGCTTATTGTATTACACATTCTGGCTGGCCTCTTGTTCCTGCGAGACACTTGCTCTTCTGGGCCTGCCAGGATTTGGGAAGCTGAAGTCTCAATCACAAGCTTTCATTTCAGAGGCTCTTTCTGTTTTCTTACTAAGGATATTTAGCTGTATCTCAAAAGAGAAATGGATGGTTTTTGTTTCTTTGCTTCCCCAGAGACATGGTGTCTTCTTGTTTGGTTGGTTTTGCGTTTTTACTTTTACTGGTTGCTTTTCTCTGTGGTATCAGGAACTGGGAAGCACTTTCCCTAGAAGGATATTTATTGCTTGTCTTTTCATTATATAATTAAAGATCTTATTTTGTTTCCTCTCGAGATAGAGGGGTACAGTGTGAGACGCCGTGTCCAGCTCCTGATTCCTATTTGAATCTTGGAAGGGAGAAAGGATCACGGGGTCAGTATATTATCTAGAGAATAATAGAACTCAGAAACTGTAGAGAGCATGTTAGACATGCAAATATCTTTGAACACTATGACACAATGATTTAAGGAGATGCTAAGTGCAATATATGTCCATGTTGTATAAGAATACTTAATTCCTTACTGGAAGATTATGGGCAATAAACACATTTTGGAAGTATCAGAGCTGCCTAATAACTTGTACTTTTTCTAATGCCTAAGGAAGTTTTTCCTGGCCATCAGAGGCCCCTAATCTTTCCTGTAAGATCAGTTCATATCTGCATGCTTAATATATGGCTTTAGTGACACCTGAGATCATAAAATAATTATACTGTACACAGAGTAGAAAAATGAAGGTATTGAAAGCATGCTGGTAAAGATTTGGGACAGCTACTCATAAATCTCCTGCATAGGTTTTCAAGGATGTTTCTAGAGAATATTCAGTGAACAATATTAATATGTATGGCACCAGGGAACGAAATGTCAACAACCACATATGGGGGCCCCAATATGCCTAACTGAGCATTTTCTCTGAAGAGCACAAAGAGCGGTCCATAGTATTGACAAGTGTATCTTTATAACCTGAAGGCACAATTCAAATGCAGAAATACTGAGTCAGAATTTTTGTAGTCTTCTGGAAAGAGCCAACTCTAGGGCTTAAACAGTACCCTGATTCAGGGTCAGCTAAAAAAGAGAATTATGCAGCTCCTAAACCCCAGATTGATGCAATCTCCTGACCCCATGAAGACACGGGAGCCATAAAAGAGACAGAGCTAAGTCTCCTAAGAGCTTGGCCGCAGCAGAGGTCTGGGATGGTACAGTCCTGCAGGAGAAAAGCTCTTCCTGCTCTTTAAGAAGTGTGGGAAAGAAAGAGGTAAGTGGGCAACTGAGATTAAAGTGAGGAAACAGGAAATGGTGAGAAGTGGAAGCTAGATGAAGTCTTGAAAGTCAGCAGTAATGGAATAGCCGAAAATGTTCAAGAATGAAATGTCTGTTGTAATTGTGAGGTGTTTGAAAAACCAAAACAAGAAAAAGCAAGGAAAAGGGATGTGAACAATCTATAGAATCCTGGCATAAAGGGTTGTGAGAGAGGAGCAAACAGTGGTGGAGAAGTAACAATGAAAGAAGTAGCAGATTGGATGGAGCAGATTGGACGGAGCAGATTGGACGGAGCAGATTGGATGGAGCCGATTGGATGGAGCAGACTTTGAGGCAGAAACTAAAGGTTGCCCTGATACAGTGAATTACGTACAGAATTCAACTTGTCAGGAGCTTCACTTGTGAGAGAGAACAGGATGTAGATAAAGTCTTAGTCATTCATAATGTCTCAGCCTGTCAAAATTACAGACCAGTGAAATATCGTCCCTTCTCAAGTGAATAAGAATATGTAATAAACTCAGTAGTAGAGAATGCAGCAGAAAGAAAAGACCTGCTTCCCCTACTCCTCTGTGCTCACACTTTCTCCATTCTTAAAATGATGATTACTTCATTTTAACAACTTTGCAGAGAGTGTACATATTTTGGGCATATTTATAGTTCTTCCAAAATTACAGCAAGGATACATGCTTTTCTGCACACTATGTATAAGTGTAGCAAGATATCTTGTGATCCTTCCATAGGAACATTTAAAGCATTGCCTCATTAGTTTTAGTGGGTGTATAGATTTCTGGGAATTGGCATGAATTTACAAATCATCCATTGATAGAAGTTTGGACATATAATTTCTCCCATGCTGTACTTGTTGGATAGGATCACAGACAAGAGGCCTTGGCCTCCTTGATAGACATCACTAATGCATACCTTACAGACATGGTGGGGGTTTGGATTACTAAGCAGCAAATACTGACTTCTTTCTATGAGGTCTTATGGTCACAAATTCTTTCTTATGGTCACAAAGTTTTACTTCATCTAATGAAGACTTTGACTTCATTGTGTGAAGGACTTGAAATAAAGGGATGTAACTAGAAGTTACACTGTCATTCTGAAATAGACCTTACAAAGCAAGGAGCAATAGCATTGTGTTCTTTATATCTGTCAAAGAGGAGAGGTCTCAGCCACTCCAGCCAGAGTCTAAAGTGACGCCACATAGAACAGATGTGGCCCTGGCCTAAATGCTGGAATTATTCTGTCTGCTAAGTTTCCCAAGATCATTCAACTTTAGCCAAACCACAGCTGCCCTTCATATGTATAGGCAAGAGTAAGACTTCATGGGGAAATTCCTAGTGACTTTCTTTCGGTGAAAAGAAATGAACACTTAGCAGGTTCTTTCTTCCACTAGGCTAAGTTTTTCTTCCATATGGAGTTAATTTACTGTAGTTACTGGTCACAGATATTTGGCCCTGAGTTTTCACAGTAGCATTATCAACAAGAAAGCCTCTAAACAGAAGAAAAAATCTGCAAAACACCTTGGCGGAGTTGATTGCATTGGATGCTGACTAAGTTGGGTGAATCAGAACCCACACAGATTCAGTTGCTATGGTGCTGACAAGCAGAAGGAGTAAGTACATAATTGAAAATCTGAGGAGGTGTTTAATAGGTGTTGGATTCGGTCCACATCTTGGATCACTCAAATGACCTATGCTCCCCACTTCTGTGATGTTCAGTTTTCAGTACTAGAATAGTCCCCTAGGAAACAACTTAAAGTAGGAAGTATTTACTCTCCTGACTAGTGCCAGAGATTTTAGAGTGTGGTCATTTGGCCTTGTCACTTTGGACCAGAGATGAAGCCAGATAAAACAGTGGGAATTGTGCATGCTGAAGCAGTGACAATCAGCTTATTTTGGCCAGGATATACACAGCATCTAAAAGGAAGTTCTGTAGATGAGATGTACCTGTCAATGTCACATCTCTAGTGACTTGCTTTCTGGAAATAGAACCCACCTCCTAAAACCTCATGTACGCATGAATTTATCAATGCACTAATTCACCATGAAACCTAGTTTCCTGAGGATCCAAGCACGTCTCAATTTGAGAGCCAAGCCTTAGAAACCTGAGAATTTGTGTGTGTGGTGGTGGGGGGACACTATATGTCAAAGCTATCACAATTGTGTATCTCTTATGAATGTTCTGTTTGTGTAAAAAACTAAGCAAGGGAGATTGCAAGCCCAATTAATTATAAAACAAGCAGAGTATAATGTGGCACCCAATGAAATGTATAAAACACTTGGAACAAAATACCTTAGAACATAAACTACCACCCCCATTGCTACAGCAGGTCCCAAGGCCATAAATGACAGCTACATTTGTTCTACAATGCAAGTAGAATTTTGCTTTTCTGGTCTAGTAGAAAAATACTGATAACAGATCTGGTGAGTCTGGGTCCATATTCTCAATTTGTCCTTATTGATTTTGGCTATAGCAACTGCATAGTAAAAATTCCCACTGTAAAAAATAAATGTTCAAAGAGATAGCAAGAAGATCTCTAGACGCAGGCCTATCTTTCTGTGTCTGAAGTACGGAGATTAGGACTTAAAGCTCTGCCATTAAAGACAGCCCATTGCTTGTCTATTGGTGTAATGGGTAGGAAGAGTGATCAATATCACCGGGCCCCCAAATATCCTTTGATGAAAGTTTTTAATCGAAGACTTAAGAGATTGGATGAATAGCTTTGCATCTAATACCATGAGAATAGAAAGGTAAAATCCCTCTATTGCTTTTCTGAAAAACACAGTGAGCAAGGCTGTCCTAATTTATCCTTTAGTTTTCAGAACGAGGTGTTTGAGTTTTACATAAACAGAATCAGCATAGTTTGTACAAAATGACACTTGAGCTGAGAATTTGACAACTATATGCTTTCTTGGTCATTTTTACTCTTCCACGTAGAATGGGAAATAACAGTGGTGGGTTTGAGGCACATTTAATGTTGAGCATCCTTCCTCCATGAACTTAAATCCTGTTCTCTAGCATGTGTGGTTGACTGAGACATGTAGACCACCTGTCCCTTTCTTATCACCAGGCTTTGCTAGTAAACCATTATTAATATAGTGATCTAGGGGGTAAAATACTCAGATAATTGATATTTATGTAAAATATTATGACAGAGAAGAGAATAACCATGATCTAAGCAAGATGGTGTGACAACATAATCATCTTTATGCCTAGATAAAATAATTTCCTTTCTCTAAACTGAGAAAGAACAAGAAGAAATACAGATCAGTGACTATATATAAGATGCTAAGAGCCTTGAGAATTTGTTCAAATAAAAACCCAACATGGCAGCAGAAATTGAAGCCTCAACTGGTAAAATTTATGGCCATCAATCTTCATCAACCATTTCCTATCTCATTTTTGAAAGAACTATAAAGGTTGATTAAATAATGATACAGAAATCCCCAGCATTTCTTCCCAGAAGACATTACCACATGTGATATATATCTTGGAAGGGGCATCATGATCTCCAGCAGTTTGTGAGACTTCCAGTTGGCATTTCAAGCTATAATAATTCTTATTTCTCTAGTCAGGAATCAAATGTGGTTATGCTGACAGCTGCTAGCTCTATCAATTCCAAATATCCTTCCTGAGACTTGAGAACTAATCCTAAAATGTGTGTAGGGTTATTCTATAGGATACAGACTTGCCCAATGCTTTCTTTCTACCTGACTTTTATTTCTTGCCCTAAGTAGTGTCTTTGTTTTAATTAGTATCCTATAACTCCTACAATGGTGTTTTATTTTCCCTAACCAATGTTAGGTCAAGCCACTGGACACATCTCATAGGTCTAATGGGGAAAGGATTGGGTATTTTTAAAAGGTTTTTATTTTTATGTGCAAGAGTATTTTCCTCACATGTACATAAGTATGTTGTGCGTGTGTGTGTGTGTGTGTGTGTGTGTCTGTGTGAGACTGTGTGTCTGTGTGTCTTTGTGTGTGGTGCCTGAGGATGCCAGAGAAGGTGATGGGTCCCCTAGAACTAGAGTTACAGGATATTGTGAACATTGTGGGTGCAGAGAATCTAACTTGGGTCTTCTTGTAAGAGTGGTCAGTGCTCCTAACTGCCAAACCATCTCCTCAAAACAAGATTGGATAATTTTTATTACCTATGATTTCTATAATGTCCCAGTGTCTTTTATCAAGCCTACAAAGCTTGTTCACAAAAGCAGTCATCACTTTGTGAGTTTAATATGCACTGACATAAACAAGAAACCACAATTTTCTATCTGAGTAACTTATATACTTGCCTCAACAGTTCTTATTTGTTACGATATGACAATGCCTTTATTAGTAAACCATGCTTCTTGTCTTGAAGAACACACCAAAAAGCCAAATGATCTTCTGAGTGTCCATCTGACCCTGATCCCAATTATATGATTGTTTGCAGTTTGAGGCCCATGTGTAAGTGTAGCAACCTGGTCTCTGAAATCCTAAGATCCCAGCATTCCATTGATAGGATCCAGTTCCACCCATGGCAACAAATTCTACCATAAATTCCATCTTACAATAAACAAACCAATAACTGTGATGGTGTGAATAAGAGCAGCCCCATAGAGTTAATGCTTCATCATGCAGGAGTGGCACTGTTTGAAAGGATTAGAAGGATTAAGGTGTGTGGCTTGTTGGGGAAAGTGTGTCACTGCTGATGGGATTTGAGCTTTCAAAAGCCATGCTAAAACCAAAGTTACTCTTTCTGCCAACAGATCACATTGTGGTTCCGAGCTACTGCACCAGTGCCTGCCTGCATGCCTCTATGCTTCCTGACATGCCAATGATGGACTGAAATTCTGCAACTGCGAGCAAGATCTGAAATAAATGCTTTTTCCTGCAAAAGTTTCCCTGGTGTCTCTTCACAGCAATAGAACAGTGACTAAGGCAATAATAATAATAATAGTAATAATAATAATAATAATAATAATGAGTGTTACATTTTTCAATAGTTTAATCCCATTCTTTTTTTTTTTTAATTTATTTATTTATTATACGTAAGTACACTGTAGCTGTCTTCAAACACTCCAGAAGAGGGCGTCAGATCTTGTTACGGATGGTTATAAGCCACCATGTGGTTGCTGGGATTTGAACTCTGGACCTTTGGAAGAGCGGTCGGGTGCTCTTACCCACTGAGCCATCTCACCAGCCCAATTTAATCCCATTCTTTAGCAGTGCTAAAAAAAAGTTTCTTTCCTGCCTTAGAAAGAAACATCCATTGAGCATTTGGGAATACAGTAAGGAGGGATTTTCAGACCTTACATTGTTAATATAATATTCCTTACATCCCCATGATAATTAATATTCCCAACTTCATAGTTCTTAGAACCACTAAAGAGACAAGCCCCTGGGTATGTCTGGGAGAGATTACATGAAGGACCTTAACCGAAGTGAGAAAATCCAGCATGCATGTGGGCTGAACCTTTCCATGAACCAGGTATAAGCAGAGAAAGTTAATTGAGAACTGACATTTGTCTTTGTTTCCTGAGTGTGGATGCATTGGGACCTGTTGCTGCAAGCTCGTGACACTACAATTTCTCTGTCATTTTGGACTGTACACTTGAACTTTGATCAAAACTAAATCTTTCCTTCCTGACATGTCTTTTCTCAGTTACTTTTTCACAGCATAAATAAAGTCACTAACACATTCCCTGGCTGGCCCTTATCTGTTATTATATCAAAAGTATTCTAGCATCTCTCCAGGACTAGGTAAAACCCTTCATCATGTCTGAGTTTCCAGGTTCACATGACTCCAGCCAAATATCCCAGCCAGAACCCTGAACATCAAGTGATACAGTTTATCCATCACAACAAATCCTACTATCTACTCCTATCTCCTACCCTCAGTTTCAAATTCCTGAAGACCCATAGTAGTTTCTGCTGCACTCTCTTCCAATAGAATATATTAACCATGTCTTACAGGTAATTTGGCTTCACCTCCTGGATTGTCTCAGCCTATGGGTACAGCATAGATCTGATTGTCTCCCTAGATTCCATGAGGCTTACTAGGGGTAATTTCAAAGAAGGGGAAAAGCCATGTTACAAGTCACCCAGGACCTGGAATGGATAGCATGCTCTCTTTATAAAGAAGGAAGCCTGTGATATGTCCTTTAATTCTGGGTTTCTGTCCAAGGCAATGATGTACCTCTGGCTCATCTTCATCTGTGACCTCAATTTTGCTGTTTTTCTTTCAGAGGCCTGACTTTGACGTTAGTAATAACTGACATTGGGCATTCAATCTCTTTGGCAATCTTTCCAACCTTCACAGCCACACTTTGAGTCTAATTTTCCCTCTTTCCCCTGGCACTAACAAAGTTTAGTATCTCCTCAGAAGCTCTGGCAGATCCTTTACTTCTTGACTCAATAGTGCTGATGTTTTCCTAATTGTCTACTGGTAACATTTTAAAATCATTCAAAACAACACAATTAGCCTACAATTTTAAAAGCCTTTATTGTACCTAAACCAGGTAAATGCCATAGAGAGCACGAATTCCATTTATCTAATGCCATCCCTGGACTTTGATGCAATGCTTACCTTACCCGTCTTCACATCACCTTTTATTTACAATGGGGTTGCTATAACAGAATTCCTAAGACTAGACAATTAGCAAATAGCAGGGAAGTATTGTCTACGGTGATTGTGTTTTGGAGGTCCAGACTAAGACACCAGTAGACACAACAGAGTTGCTACCAATACTGCTCGATCATGGAATCCTAGCAAGTACAAGACATAGATAAAGGAGAGGCACTAGGTTCAGAGCAGGTGGGATGTGCTCACTCTGATGAATCCACAGCAACTATGTGACAGCAACGTGGAGCCTCAGTATCTTTATTACATATAGCACTAAGGGAGGGAATTCTTAGTCTATGCTGGAGGTCTCTGTGGCTGAAAAGTCTCAGATTGAAGTCCTCTGGGTGTGATTGATAATTCCAAACACTGGCACATGTGGACGAGAGGAAGGCTCTTTCCTTCCCTTGAATCTGAAACAATGGGGTTCTTGACCTGGCAGTGCTCCCTCCTGTCAAGCAATCAACAGTTACCCAAAATTCCATTTGCTGTTCACACTTTCCCTCCGGGCTTCCTTAAACCCCCAATCAACGCTTAGCTACACTTGGCTACATCCCTCTAGATGGCGGTATCTACCAATACATGGCAGAGGAAGAGGTGCCCCAGCTTGTGGTGATTTGAGTGAGAAACCCCAAGACTCCATCCCTTTGAATGCTTGGTCTCTATGTGTATCCCTGTTAAGGAGGTTTGGGGGAGTGAACCCTTGCTGGAAGAATGATGTTACTGGAGGCCACCTTTGAGGGTTTAAAGCTTCTGTCCACTTCTACTCTTTCTTTGGCTTATGATTTTGGTAGAAGACATGACGTCAGCATACTGCCCTGGCTTTCTCCCCTGCCACTGGGGACTCTCCCTCTGGAACCATAAGCTCTAATAAACTCTTCCTTCTATAAGCCACCTTGGTTGTGGCATTTAAACACGGTAACAGAAAAGTAACTAAGACAGAGCTCCCTCGTAGTCAGCTTTGTTAAGTGAGGCCATCACTTGCTAGCTCAACCAGAGTGGTCATTTCAACACGTGCTTTTCAGGGATTGAAAGCATTCACACCATGAGGGTGTTTTGTTTCTTTGCTTTTTTGTTTTACTTTGTTTGTTTGTTTGTTTGTTTTTCATATTTTGCTTTCATAAATCACAGATCTGTTGTCCAGGAGAGTCATTTCTCCCACTTTGTCTCTACAGTAGAGAATGTCCCTGGGTTATTGCTTCTTTTCAGTTCCAGAACCTTTGGAATCAGCCCAGCTAGTTCCAATGTGTTACTCAGAACTTCTTATTTCTTAACCAGTAGCACAGTATTTAAATGGTGATACATCGAACCTCTACTTACAATGCTTATTATCTTTATCAATGAACATGCAAACCTTTCCCCACATTAAACATTTCATTGCCAATGGCTAAGGATACAGCTCAGTTGGTAGAAGTCTTGCCTAACATGTACGTGGGTTCAATGGGCAGCAGTGTATAGACTTACTTTGGTAGTGCTTAGACTTGTAATCACAGTACCACAGAGATGAAGGCAGGAGGGTCAGAATTTCTAAGTCGTCCTTGGCAGCACAGTGAGGTCAAGACTTCCCTGGGTTGCACGAGACACTGTCTCAACAACACAACCACAACAAAGATATCCTGCTAAACAAAGTAAATCCCAAGTGTTTGTATGAAGATCATGGGGGGTGTGCATGAATTATTACTGCACAAAAGTCCTTGCTTTATTCTTATTTGATGTCTATGTTATTATCCTCTGCTTAGTTGTCTTATCTTTTAATTTTCAATGACTTGGGAGGGACTTTCTGGGGTACAAACACTCATATTCTATAATAGTAATGGTGTATATATTCTAAGCCTTTCTGTTCTTGTCATGTCTGATAAATTTAAACACAAAGGGAAATCATATTTGCAGCACTCATTCTGGATTCTACTGAGAACCATTCCATGTTTATTTATGAAACATGGTCTCAGCTTTTAAGAACAAATCATAGATGTGTGTGTTATGTTGAGAGAATATATCACAGAGATGTGGAGGTAACATGATGTTCTATGAGCAGTTTTCTCTTCATTTTTATGACATTATAAGAATGAATAGCTACGCAATGGTCAGTTTCTTATTCTTCATATGTAATGCTTTTCTTTCACATGACACATCATAAAGAAAAATAGATACCAAATACCATCTCGAAAACCAGCAATACAGAACACACCTGTAATCTCACAGTTTAGGAGACTAAATCTAGGATAATTACAGATCGGAGACTAGCTTGGGCTATGTAGTAAGATTTTGTTTTAAGAAAAGAGAAGGAAGGGAATAAGCAGTGGAGATATAGAACTATGTTGTTTAGTTTGTGTGTGCATGTGTGTGCTCAGGTATGGGTCATGTGTGAGACAACCATTGGGTCATTCTTCAGCCCCCATTCATTCTTTTTTTTTTTCTAAATAACTGGTCTCCCAATGATGTGGGTCTTGTTGAGTAATCCATGCTGCCTAGACAGGGAGCCCCACAGGTCTGTCTGTCTCCATCTCTGCTGCACAGAGATGACAACTGGGTGTCACAATCAGTGGCTTTTCACATAAATTATAGGGCCAGCATTCATGCCCTTGTGCTTTAGGGGGCAAGTATACCACCAACTGAGTCATCTCCATACACCCTAAGGTATCGTAAAGTATAACCATGATGGTGTGAATAAAGTAAATGATAGAGAAGAAAATATGTCAGGAAGGGAAAATAATGATAGTTGAAGTAGCAAATGTTCTTAATTATTATTAATTTTATCAGTGATAATAATACCAATAGATAAGCTACACACAGGTATTATAAAGAAGGTCAATTTTGAATAAAATTTGAAAAAAAAAGTATGAACATATGTGAAGAGAGAAATATTTAGTGCATCCTAGGCATAGACAAGGTGAACAGGAGCTAACAGTGGACAGCCAGGTGGCAGAGGATGAACATATTGTAAATGATGAGTAGTTTTGAAAAGCTAGTGCACTGGTTATCTTTTATGTTCATTTTATGTTCCTTTAACCAAGAACCTGATGCGAGTCATCTTTACAAGGAAGGGGTTTGTGTGGGAAGTGATTGG